>NC_058132.1:2324072-2392955 GCF_016433145.1 Gracilinanus agilis
AATGTTCTCCTCCCCTGAGCCTCCTGGCTTCCTTCGTTCAGGCTCAGCTCACATCTGACCCTCAGAACAGAGCTCCTGATCCCCAACACTGCCAGAGCCTCCCTCTGAGACTCCCTCCTGTCCATACTGCAGAGTCAGTGTAGACAGCGGCTGACACTTGTCCCCCCATTAGACTGGGAGCTCCTGGGGAGCAGGGCCTGGTTCCTCCTTCCTGGTCCCCACTGAGCCCTGGGGAGGGCAACATCTGCTCTGAGGAGGACCCTGAGAAGTGCAAGAACTGGGAAGCCTCCAGGACTCTGCTCCAGGCCTGCCCTTTTAAGTGGGGTACTTCATAACAGGAGTCAGACACCGAGAAATTCAATCATTGAAACCATTCTTTATTGAAGGAAGGAAGGAAGAAAGGAAGGAAGAAAGGAAGGAAGGAAGGAAGGAAGGAAGGAAGGAAGGAAGGAAGGAAGGAAGGAAGGAAGGAAGGGAGGGAGGGAGGGTAGCGCGAGCTCCAGGCCCGGAGCCCGAAGCCCCGAGTTCCAGTCTGGTCTCAAACCCCGCCCAAGCTGTGACTAGTTAACCGCCGCTGGATGACCTCCGTTTCCTCGTCCGTCAAATGGCCCCTCCCCCTCCCAGCTCTGTGGCTAGGAAGGCGCCGGAGTGTGGAGTGCGCAGGAGAGCCCGCTCCTCCCCGCTCCTCCCCGCGTTGTCCCAGGCTTCTCTGGAGGCCTTTCGGGGGGCCTCTTGGGGGGCTTCCAGGAACCTGCGGAATCCGTTTGGATCTTTGGGGCTCCGAGCCACGAAGCCACCGGCCGTCCCCATCCTGTGCTGGTCTCGGCTTATCGGAGCGATGGAAGGGGCGCCTCGGGCCAGCCGCAAGGCCCCTCCCCCACGCTGGCCACTCCGTGGGAAAAGCGGCCTCTGTCCATCCCCCCCTTTGTTCTGGCTCCGAGAGGGCTGGGAGAGATCATCCTCGTCCCTGACCCAGATAGTGGGGTTAGACAGGCACCGCCCACAGCCTCACACACATGCACAGACACATGTGGACGCGCGCATACATACATAGACACACACACACAGGACCCGGAGGGGAAGGTGGAGGCAGCCAGTCCTGGGGGAGCGGAGCCGGCCGTGCTAGTGGGAGTCCAGGAGGAGCCCGAGGGAGGGAACGTCCAGCGAACAAGGAAAGGCGGCCACAGGAAGCGGGGATTCCAGTGTGCAGGGGAGGAGGCAGGGCATCCTCGGAGGGGAGTGGAGGGAGAGGAGCGGCCGCAGGCCGGGGGAGGGCTGGATGCTGGAGAAAGTGGGAGAATCCAGAAGAACAGCCCAGCCGGAGCTCCAAAAGAGGACTCTACACGGCGCCAACCTTGGAACCAAAGAGTGACCACAAGGTTACGGAGCCCTAACAGGCCACAGCTCCACCCTGGGGGGCTTGGATAGAGCCCGGCCCAAGGAAGAGGACGAAGCTCCTGGTCTTAGGATCCTTTAAGGAAGAGAGGAGGGGCCTTCTCAGTCTGGGCAACGAGCAGCACCGGATGGACCTGCCGCCCCTTGGAACGCCCTAAACCATGGTGCAACTCCACAAAATAAAGGGAATCAAGACCCTCTTGTGGGCGCTCTGACCTGTTCTTAGGCAGGCCACTGCTTTAGCTGATTCATCCTGATGTTCCAAGGCCATTGGAGGTGCCACAAAGCCACCAGAAACCCCTGAACCCTTGACAACTGAAATCCCATTGGAGACATGCTAATGGTCGTTGGGACTCAGATTCTTGACTTCAGGGAGATCTTGGCTGTAGAACAGCCTCTGCGCTGGAACACGGAGGCAACTTGCCAGGCCACAGAGTAGGGATCAGAGATAGAACGTCTTCTGGATTCCTCAGAATTCTGCCTCTACCCCCAGCACCAGGAGGTAACAAAAATGTAAGGGAGTGCAGAGATGCCTGAGGTTCTACAGTGGAGTCTGCTGCCCCTGCCCCATGGAGTCCAGGTGTTCCCAGGACATGGTCACTTCCCATTACGGAGAGTCCCAACCTTCATCAGCATCAAGAGGAAGAGGAAGAGGAGGGCCTTATCTGGGTCTCTCTCTTCTGTGGTCAAACTCAAGGAGCCAGAGAGGGAGCCATTGGCAGGTCAGTGGGAGAATTTCAGCCTTTTCAAAAGCTGCCACTAGTTTGTTTCCAAGCAATAATGTTGGAAGGCATTGGCAGCCATTTGGATTCAAGAGTGCAATGGCAGCCGTTCCACCCTGACTCCTCCTGGTCTCTTCTATTCCAAACACCTCCACCTCGAGTCTTCCGTCCATCCCAGCCCTTTCCTCAGACAATGACGCATTCCAGGGGGCAGAGCTGACATTTTCCCACATCTGAATCAGACAATTCGCCCTTTCCGGTGGCCCAGGCTTCATTTTTCATCACCTTTGTATGTGTCTGCTAGATCTAGATTCTTTTTTTTTTTTTAAACCCTTAACTTCTGTGTATTGGCTCCTTGGTGGAAGAGTGGTAAGGGTGGGCCATGGGGGTCAAGTGACTTGCCCAGGGTCACACAGCTGGGAAGTGTCTGAGGCTGGATTTGAACCTAGGGTCCTCCCATCTCTAGGCCTGGCTCTCAATCCACTGAGCTACCCAGCTGCCCCTAGATCTAGATTCTTGGAGGAATGAGTAGAGGAGCTGCCACTGAGAATGGGAGCAGGGGGGAGGGCTGGCAGTATTGGAACTGTGGTGGGAGAGCGAATGCTGGTCCTGGCTGTCATATTGAATCTCAGGGAGCTTGAAGTTCACCTTGGATTGACAGATAAGTCAGTTGGATGGAATGTTCCCAGGGAGGCAGGAGAGAGGCAGGAGGGGCAATCGAGAACCCTGAGCAGAAGTTCTGGGTCTTTGACCTGTGCTGAGGCTGGAGATGGGTGGATCCTGGTCTTGGAGTGAGAGGGTGCAAACATCTCTCTGCAAGCTCTTCCTGTACTTGATATACCATTTTCAACCTGTACCTGACCACCACCTCGGTGTCTCCTGTCCCTAGATAGTAGAAAGTCAATCATCTTAGACATCGAGGTTTCCCAGGGCCCGGGAGGGATCCGGGAAGTGGGCAGGAGATGAAGAAGAGGGTGGAAAGGGCGGACATAACTCAACCGTTAAGGCTGAAAATCCACAGAAGAAGAAGCTGAAGATTTCCCAGCAGTTTACCTACTCTGGTTTAGCCCTGGCCAGGCTGAACCAGAGGGAAGCTATCACTGATTCTTCGTTTGCCAGCAGTTGAGAGTTTCAATAGAAATAAGTTTAATAGGGTTTCCCATTACCTCAGTCCTCTACCCTTATCCTTCCTATTAATATATAAAGTTTAAAGTACCTCCTAAAGCAGTTTCAAAGCTTGTTTGGGAAGGGAGCCAACGCAGTCAGAATATCACCGTTATCCCAGCTGAAGAGCCCAATTTAATAATATCAATTAACCCCAGGTGGGTCCTGAAGGGATAAACCTCTTTGACCTGAAGGATCCTGCCTGGGCAACTGTTATAAGAAGTGCCATCTCGTCCTCTCTGTACATCATTTCTATTACCTCAAATAGATACAAGAGACCTCCCTTAATTATAACCCAGAAAACCGCAGCTCAGACCCCTTCATCTTAAGGCTGAAAGTGTTTACTCCAGGATGTTCCAGATGTGCCTGGAGGGTGATGGCAAAGTCATAGTGGCGATTTCAGGCTGCTACTTTTCCTGTGGGTCTGGGGTATTGCACTCTGACTGGCCTGGGAACTCTCTGCCCTGCCATGGGCATTCATGGGAATCCAGGGGAAGGGGCAGGGAAGGAGTGCCAAGATCCCCAGTGCAGCTGGGTGACGTTCCCTCCCGTGTCGTCTGTCGGATGTGCAAGATGGTTTTGGTACTTGAATGTCATTTCTCAGCCTTGCCACGTCTTCTCAGAGGAAATAAAGCCGTACCCTGCGATAGGTGCCCCCTCCCCTTCAGGCTGGGAATGCCCAGCAGACCCTTATCAACTGGAAGGCATGGTTATAATAAAGCAAAGTGAATCCTGGAGTCTTTGTACTAAATGGAGAAATCTGTATTAGTCAAGAGAAAGAAGCAGCGATTGCCAGCCAAACCACCCAAAGTCTCCAGCCACGTTGCGAGCCTTTGCTCCTGGATTCCCAGACTCAGCACGGTCCCCTCTGAGATGGGATAGACAGGAAGCGACGTGGAGAAAAGGGCTATAAAAGATGAGGCTGTAGAGGAGCCTGAGAGCTTGGCTGGGATTGATTCTTCTACTCCATTCAGTGTTGGTGGCTCGGATGGAAGACTGGTAAGACTCTTGCTCCGAAGAGACTCCCAGACTTCCCCACGAAGATTAGATCCTTGTCCGGGAGCGAGCTAAAAAAATACCCCAAGTTTGCCCCCATCCCCTGAGAACACACCACCAGGGAAGTCCCAGACTAGCTTTGTTTATGACTGAAGAATAAACCTTAAAGTACTTAATGATCCCAGTTTCGGTGGAACTAGTAGGCAGAATCGAATGTTGAGTGCCCTTTCTGTCTTAGTAGTTTTTCCCAACATTTTTATCCCACGGCTCTGATATAGACAATTTAGATAAACAAAGTCAAAAAAGCCAAATTTCTCCAAGTCGAGGTAGAATTTAGAGTTTATTAGAAGAGGGCCACGTCCTCCAGATAAACCCGGAACCTCGCACATGTTACGTAGTTGGACCTGTTGTGAGGAAGTTTGCTAAAGGATTATTTAGGAGCCCTAGCAGGCAGGGCTGGAGAATGCTGAATGGAATGGAGAAGCAGGAAGTGGGGTGAGACTCGTCCATGGTGCAGCCAATCTCCAACTGGGGAGCGGAGTTTCAGGGGCAAAGCTTGCACCCCCAGAAAGCGCTCGACCTAGGAGGCTTCGCTAGCGGCTGCCAGAGGAAACGGGGCCTCCATTAGGAAGAGGGGAGCCACCCACAGCAAGTGTCCAAAGAGGCTCCCCGTCGAGGCACTTAAGCGGAGGCTCCTGCGTGGGGGCCATTTCCGGCGCCCACACCCACGGGGGCAGCCTGTAGTTGCAGTGTCACGCTGAGTCCCGGTTCCCGAGCGGAGATGACGAGTTTTCAGTCTTTTCCCGGAGAAGTGGGACACGGTCTGGGAATGAAAGCGGGGGAGGGGGCACCGTCCACTTTCGGGGGACATTAGCGCTCCCCTCCGATGGGCGCCCAACTTTCCCTCCCTCTCTGGAGGGAGCGGCCGGTCTAGGAGTCCGGGTGCGCAGGGGACACCGCTTTCACCCCACCGGCTTCTAAAAGGGGAACCCGGCGGGCTGGGGGCGGGGACGGTTCAGATCCCCCTCCCCCTTTCGCCACAGCTGTTAACAGTGTGATGTGGGCTATACCCGGGTGTCCTGACAGAAGACACCCCGGGAAACCTCCGCGAGAAAAGAGGGTGGGAGACAGCCACAGAAGCGCAGGGGGGGCTCTGACGGAGCTCTCCAGTGGGGCTCCCCGCCCATCTCAGGCTGAAGGCTTCTGGGTCTGGGAGAAGCCCGATTCAATGGGCCTCCTCCGCAGAGGCGGGTACGGGGTGGGGGAGGCCCTGCGAGCACTCGTGGGGCCCTGAACCAGGAAGCGGCGGGGAGACGAACTCGCTCCTCTCGCCCTCTCCGGCCCAGACTCGAGGCGGGGAATGGACCGTCCGGGGCCCCAGTCGGAGGTCCAGCATTAGCTCCAGTGCGTGGCCTGTACTGGCCTCTGGGAGCCTCTGACGCACGAGGAAGAAAACGAGCGCAGCAGAGCCCTCCCCGCGGCGGGACGCCAGCCCAGCCTAGCCCTGCTCAGCCTAGCCCAGATCAGACCAATCCAGCCCTTTTTCTCGCCCTTTGGGACTTCGCGGAAGGCGAGTGGAACCGAGCTGCGCAGACGCCTTGAGGTCCCTGCTTGGCCGACTCCATTTCCCAGCAGGCTTCTGCCCCTGCCGCCCGCAGTGTTTCCGCCCGGTCTAGGCCCAGTGACTTCTGGGAGTCGTAGTTCGAAGGCGGAGCGACGCCGGCGCAGGCGCAGTATCCTGTGCGGCCCGTTGGGCTTTTTCTTCTCCGAGTGGCGGCGACGGCGGCCCCTCCAACCCCGTCAGTGAAGGCGGTGAGTGAGGGACGTAGCGCAGAGGAGGGGCGAGGACTCCCGCTTGCTGGGGGTCAGCAGGAGCAGGGATTTGGCGGAGGGGGTGGGGGAGTGGGGCGAAGAGTGGACGGGGCGCACGGGGTCAGAGGTCAGCGAGGGTCATGAGGAGCGTCCGTGGTGAAAGGCCGGCCCGGGGAGGAGGAAGCGTAGGTGAGGGTCAGGGGTCGGCGCGAGGGAGGGAGCAGGGACCCACCCCAAGCTGACCCGCGCGCCGCCTCCCCCGCCCTGCACTCCCAGCCTGCCCGAGCCCCCGCAGGGCCCCTGGCTGAGACGCGGCTTTAAATGAGGGAGAGGCCTCTGGGCCTCGGGGGACAAAGAATGGGGACCCTCCTCGGGAGGGACCCCGCCACCTCCCGGGCTTCCCGGGGGCCCCCAAACTGCAGTGAGAACACACCCAGAGCGGGCGCCTCTGGGGGAGCCCTCCTCTCCCCCTCCGGGTGCTCCCCGAGGCTACGAGCCTCCTCCTCTGGGCCGCCCTCCCGGATCCTGGGTCCCGGGATCTTGGCCCTTTTGCCCTCGCACCCTGAGGGATCGGCTCCAGGCCACAGTGGGTGTCGACCAACCCGGTGTAGACGCCCTCCCACCCCAGAAGACAGCTGGGAGAGGGGGGCGGGCAGCTGCGGCGTTACACCGAGACCTCCGGGGGCAACCCCTCCCCCCACGGGCCAGGCCTGAGGGCGGGAATGGTGGGGGCTAACGGGGAAGGGCAGGCGGTGAGGGCCGGAGGAATGGGTCCAGGGGCGGCCTGTTTCTGGCCCCCGTTCGGAGTCCGGCCGGACCCTTCTCTCATTTTTCATGACAGGCCTCTGGCACAGCCTCTGCATCTTGGGGCTCCCTCGTGCCCCTTCCTGCAGCCCCCCATCCGTGCTCCTGCCTGGGGCCCCCTTATGTCCATTTGCCCTGAGATCGGGGCTCAGAGTCAGGCATTACCTGAAGGAGCCGGGAGCCCCCTTTCCTGGGGGGCAGCTAGAGGGGGGTCTGTCTTTTCTTAGGGGTTCTCCTCCCATGGGAGCCCCCCAGGGTCTCCTGTAGACAGGACTGCCCTTCCTGAGGGGAGCCCCCGGCCTGTCACCTTAGCCTTTGGCTTGTTGGGGGGGTCACCTGAGCCTTTCTGCCCCCCCTCCCTACTTGGGCCACCCCCCTGTTGAGCCGAAGAGCCCCAAAACTACCTGCACGAGATTTTGTTTGACCAACTTTTCATCTCTGTGATCTTTGGGGGGGCTCTTCTGTTGAAGGGGTGCAAGGCCGGCCTCCGGGGGCACCCCAGAGGTCACTGCGGGACATTAGAATCTCCTTCTGGGTCTGGGGCCTCTCCTGGACAAAGGCTGGGCCTGGGAAAGCTCTAACCCTTGAGCCACCTCCCCCTCCTGGCCAGGTTCTTCTATCCTTCCTCTCTCTTAAGGGGTCAGAAGCATCCTGTGCTGTCCTGCCGAGTCCCTGCTCCCACCCATCCACCCCCCCAGCGATCTGGAGGCCCCTCCATGCCTCTGTCCCAGGCCTGCTGGAGGCCAGAAGTGCTCCCAGCCTGGGGCTGGGCTCTTCCCTCAGGTCTGCCCTTCCTCAGTCTGGCCAGGCTCAGGGAAGGGGGGACCTCGGACTCTCAGATGCCCAGAAATGCCCCCTCCCTGCCCAGTGCAGTCCTACATCCTTGGCCTCGTACATGACCCGTCCGGGATGCCCACGAGGTCTGCGGCTGACGTCTGCTGGGTCAGTGGCGGGAGGGAGCTGCCCGTCTTCACTTCTGTCCCCCTGGAGAAAAGGCGGCGAGGGCGATGCGGCACCTTTTATGGCCGTGTGGCCAGACCCCAGGATTCAGAGTCCACCCCAAATTGGGGTCCTTAGAGCCCCCTGTGCCGGGTGAGTGAAGCCAGGCTGCCAGGGAGAATCCAGATGGACTGAGATGCAGGAGGGGGCCGAGGGGACAAGAAAGAAGGGGGTGATGATGTCAGGCGCCTGCTGCGTGCCTGGGCTCTCTGCCCCCAGGGAGTCTCCAAAGAAGGGGGGACTGGCGGGACGGCAGAGACGAGCCAGAGCCCTTATTCTCCTGCCTGGGGGCTCCCACTCTCTGGGGCCCCAGGGCCACACTCAGTGGGTACAGGGGATTCACAGGGCACATCCGCACTCACGCAGCCTTTCTCCCCCTCTTAGCTGTGCCTCGTGCCGTGCCCGCTGTCGTGCAGAGAGGAGCCTCTCTCAGGCCGAGGGAGCCATGGTGCCCAGGGGCCTGGCAGTGCCAAGCCAGGTAAGTGTGCCGCACCCTGTCCCCATTTTAAAAAGGTTGTTTTGTGCTTCCCGGGGACTGTCTGTCCATCCATCCATCCCCCCATCCCACCCCAGACGAGGCATGTTTGACAAAACTGGGGGGTGGGGAGGGCCTGCATGCCTCGCTTTCTCCTCCTTCCTCCACATCGCTGCGTCTCTGGCCCTGCATGCTTCAGCCTGGCCTCTCCCTGGTCCAGCACCGCTGAAGCCCCCAGCAGCCTGGCTGTTCCCCTCCTGATGGGCACCCACAGAGAGCTGCCCTCTGCATCTTAGGGCACGGGGGTGGCGGGGGGGCGGTGTCCTTTCCCTGATCCCCCCCAGGGTGCCATGACTGGTCTGAGGCAGCTCTTCCCTTTTCTGCCCAGCCAAGGCCCGGCCTGGGTTTATCCCGAACCCTTGACCGCCCCAGGGAAGAGAGGACAGGACAGAACATTTCTCAGGTGGCTTTTAGACTTTCAGCTCCGAGGACAGAAGCCACACGAGCCTTTGTTGGGGGTCCAGGTCAGACTGGACAGTCCTCAAGGCCCTGCCAGCTCCGCACCTCTGTGCTGTGGCAGCCACCCCTGAAGGTCCAGAGGGCTGTCCCAGGGTTTAGGTTTGCCCGGCTGGGCCCAGGACACCAGGACTTTGTTGCTAAGTGGTGCAGCGAGCCTTTGGCAACAGAGTCCAAGGGGACTGACCAGACCACCTTCTCAGTCATGGATGATAAGCAGCTTTCTGTGAAGCCCCCAGCGAGCTCAGGGCACCCATCAGGCACTGGGCTGCCCCTTCCCTTGGAAGAGCCAAAGAGGCCTCCCCACCGCCAAGAGAACAACTTCTTACACTGGCCCTTCGGTGTGTGTGTACATGCATGTACATGTTCATATACATGTGCTGGGGTCAGGCATGTGCGCACATACCAGGGAGAGTGGGGGCAGCCAAGACCCTTCATTCCCTCAAGGGACTGATCACTAGAGCTGGGTAGGTCCCAGGGTGCAGGGACAAGAGTGGCCAAGAGCCCCAGCCCTGTCTCTGTCCCCCCCAGCCAGGGCTGTCCTTTGAGACCCAATCCAGGAGGCCCTTTGTTGGCCGGGGTTTTGTTTTACCTTTATTTTTCATATTTTCCATGATTCCTGTTCTCTCCTCCCCCCTCCTGGAGCTGACAAACAATTACCCTGGGTTCTACATGTGTTGTTGCTCAGAACCTATTTCCAGCTTATTCATTGATGCAGTAGACAGATCTTATAATGCCCAAACCCCCATCACAGCCCCATCAAATCACCTGATTTATCCTCTGCTTCCCTTGTGCATTTCTGCTCCCACAGTTCTTCCTCTGGATGTGGATAGCATCTTTCTCCTGAGTCCCTCCGGATTGTCCCGGGTCATTGCATTGCTGCTAGTAGCAACATCAGTTGCATTCAGTCAATGTATCAGTCTCTGTATATAATGTTCTCCTGGTTCTGCTTCTTTCGCTCTGCATCACTTCCTGGAGGTTGTTCCAGTTCACATGGGATTCCTCCAGTTCATCCTTCCTTTCAGCACAATAGTATTCCATCACTGTCCTATAGCACAATTTGTTCAGCTATTCCCCAATGGAGGGATACCCCCTCATTTTCCAATTTTTTTCCACCACAAAGAACATGGCTATGAGTATTTTTGTGCATGTATTTTTCCCTATTATCTCTGTGGGGTACAAACCCAGCAGTTGTATGGCTGGATTAAAAGGCAGGCAGTCTTTTAAAGCCCTTTGTGCATAGTTCCAAATTGCCCTCCAGAATGGTTGGTACAATTCACAACTCCACCCGCAATGCATTAATGTCTCAAATTTGCCATATCCCCTCCAACCTTTATACTTTCCTTTGCTGCCATATCAGCCAGTCTGCTGGTATCTCAGCATAGTTTTAATTTGCATTTCTCTATCAGGAGGGATTTAGAACACTTTGTGATTATGGATAATTTTGATTCCTTCATCTGAAAACTGCCTGTTCATATCCTTTGACCATTTGTCAATTGCAGAATGGCTTGGTTTCTTATCAATTTGACTTATTTCCTTATATATTTGAGAAATTAAACCTTTGCCAGATAATTTTGTTATAAAATTTTTTCCCCAGTTTGTTGCTTCCCTTCTGATTTTGTTTGTACAAAATCTTTTTAATATGAACAAAATTATTCATTTTACATTTTGTGATGTTCTTAAATTCCTTCCTTTTCCACAGATCTGACAGGTATACTATTCTATGTTCACCTGATTTATTTATGGTTTCACTCATTATATTTAAGTCATTTACCTATTTTGAATTTATTTTGGTATAGGGTATAAGATGTTGATCTAAACCTAGTTTTTCCCATACTGTTTTCCAATTTTCCCAGTAGTTTTTGTTACATAGTGAGTTCTTGCTCCAAAAGCTGGGATCTTCAGGTTTATCAGACACTAGTTTACTGAGGCCATTTACCCCTAGTCTATTCCATTGATCCACCCCTCTGTCTCTCAGCCAGTACCATACTGTTTTGATGATCACCTCTTTATAGTATAGTTTAAGATCTGGTACTGCCAGGCCCCCCATCCTTGACATTTTTTTTCTTTAGTTACCTTGATATTCTTGATCTTTTCTTCTTCCTGATGAATTTTGTTATTTTTTAAAATAGTTTTTATTTTGATAGGTATGGTACTGAACAATTAAATTAATTTAGGTAGGATTGATATTTTTATTATATTAGCTCATCCTACCCATGAGCAATCAATGTTTTTCCAATTGTTGAGATCTAATTTTATTTGTATGAAAAGTGTTTTGTAGTTGTGTTCATACAATTCCCAAGTTTATCTTGGCAGATAGATTCCCAAATATTTCGTATTGTCTACAGTGATTCTTTTTTTTTTTTTTTTTTTTTACCCTTAACTTCTGTGTATTGGCTCCCTGGTGGAAGAGTGGTAAGGGTGGGCAATGGGGGTCAAGTGACTTGCCCAGGGTCACACAGCTGGGAAGTGTCTGAGGCCGGATTTGAACCTAGGACCTCCCGTCTCTAGGCCTGACTCTCAATCCATTGAGCTACCCAGCTGCCTCCCCTACAGTGATTCTAAATGGTGTTTCTTTTTCTAACTCTTGCTGCTGAGTTTTGTTGTAAATACATAGAAATGCTGATGATTTATGTGAGTTTATTTTATATCCAGCAACTTTGCTAAAAATTAATTATTTCTACTAGCTTTTTAATTGATTTTCTAGGATTCTTTAAGTAGACCATCATATCATCCCCAGAGAATAATATTTTGGTCTCCACTTTGCCTATTTTAATGCCTTATTTTTCTTCTCTAATTGCTACAGCTAGTGTTTCTAGTACAATATTAAATAATAGTGGTGATAATGGGCATCCTTGCTTCACTCCTGATCTTATTGGGAGGGCTTCTAACTTGTCCCCATTGCAGATGGTACTTGCTGATAGTTTTAAATATCTACTGTTTATTATTTTGAGGAAAGGCCCTTCTATACTTTCCAATGTTTTTAATAGGAATGAGTGTTGTATTTTGTCAAGTTTTTTCTGCATCTTTTAAGGTAATCATGTGATTTCTGTTGGTTTGGTTGTTGATATGGTCAATTATGTGGATGGTTTTCCTAATATTAAACCATCCTTGCATTCCTGATTTAAATCCCACCTGATCATAGTGAATAATCCTCATGATATATTGCTATAGTCTCTTTTTTAGTATTCTGTTTAAGATTTTTGCATCTATGTTCATTAGGGAGATTGGTCTGTAGTTTTCTTTCTCTGTTTTTGGTCTGTCTGGCTTTGGAATCAGTACCATATTTGTGTCATAAAAGGAATTTGATAAGACTTCTTTGCTTATTTTGCCAAATAGTTTGTATATTATTGGGATTAGTTGTTCTTCAAATGTTTGATAGAATTCATTTGTGAATCCATCTAGCCCTGAGGATTTTTTTTTTTTTAGAAAGTTCCTTGATGGCTTGTTCAATTTCTTTTTCTGAGATGGGATTATTTAAGTATTCTATTTTCTCTCTTGTTAATCTGGGCAGTTTATATTTTTGTAAATATTCATCCATTTCACCTACATCATCAGATTTATTGTCGTAATTGGGCAAAATAGCTCCTAATAATTGCCTTAATATCCTCTTCATTAGAGGTGAAATCCACCTTTTCATGTTGGATACTGGTGATTTGATTTTCTTTCTTTTTTAAAATCGCTTTAAGTGGGCAGCTTAATGGCTCAGTGGATTGAGAGCCAGGCCTAGAATCAGGAGGTCCTAGGTTTAAATCTAGCCTCAGATACTTCCTGGCAGTGTGACCCTGGGGAAGTCACTTAACCCCCATTGCCTAGCCCTTACCACTCTTCTGCCTTGGAACCAATATACAATATTGATTCTAAGACTGAAGGTAAGGGTTTTTTAAAAAATCACATTAATGAATACTTTATCTGTTTTATTTGTTTTTTTTTTTCCCATAGAACTTGTTCCTAATCTTATTGGTTCACTAGTTCTTTTACTCTCAATTTTACCAAATTTTCCTTTGATTTTTAAGATTTCCAATTTAGTTTTTGTGTAGAGATTTTTAATTTGTTCTTTTTCTAGTTTTTGTTTCTTTTAGTTGCATGCCCAGTTCATTGATCTCCTTTTTCTCTTGTTTTGTTGATACAAGCACTCAAGGATATAAATTTTCCCTGAGTGCTGCTTTGGCTGTATTCCTTAAATTTTGATATGTGGTCTCCTCACTGTAATTTTCTTCAATGAAATCAGTGATTGTTTCCATGATTTGTTCTTTGACCCATTTGTTTTGAAGAATTAGATCATTTAGTTTCCAATTAACTTTTAATTTGCCTCTTCTTAAACCCTTATTAATGATAATTTTTATCACATTATGATCTGATATGATTGCATTTGTTATTTCTGCTTTTCTGCCTTTGTTTGCGATGTTTTTATGCCCTAGTACATGGTCTATCTTTGTATATGTATCATGTGCTGCTGAAAAGAAGGTATATTCCTCTTTGTCCCTACTCAATTTTCTTCAGATATTTATTAGCTCTAATTTTTCCAGTGTTTCTATTACTTCCCTTCTTATTTATTTTTTGGTTCAGTTTATCCAGTTCTGATAGGGGAAAGTTGAGGTCCCCCACTAGTATGGTTTTACTGTTTATTTCCTCCTCAAGCTCCTTTAGTTTCTCCTTTAAAAATATGGATGCTGTATCATTTGGTGCATATATGTTGAGCACTGATATTTCTTTTCTCTACTGCCTTTTTTCAAGATGTCATTACCCTTATCTCTTAATCAAATCAATTTTTGCTTTAGCTTTGTCTGAGATCGTAATTGCTACTCCTGCCTTCTCAGTTGCAGCCTAATAGATTCTGCTGTAGTCTCTTGCCTTCACCCTGTATGTGTCTACCTGCTTCGTGTGTTTCTTGTAGACAACATATGGTAGGATTCTGGTTTTTAATCCACTCTGCTATGTACTTCCATTTATAATCCATTACCATCTGTGTCTTCCCCTCCGTTTTGACTTCCTCTTTTAATCCTGCCCTTTCTCCTTTCACTCTGTTCCTCCCCTCCAGTGTTTTACTTTTAATCAGTTCCCTCCCTCCCACTCCATTATTTTACTCCCCTGCTTTACCCCTTCCCTTCTTATTCCCCTCCTACTTCTCTAAAGGTTTTTGATCACACCTGCCCTCTGCCTCCCACTCCCTTATATTATTCCTCTCCCCAGCACCCTGTTTATTATTCCCCTTCTACTTCTCTGTGGGGTAAGATACAATTCTATACCCCAATGAATCTGGCTGTTCTTCCCTCACTGAGCCACCCTCTTCCTTCCATTGTAGTAGTTTCCCCCCTGTCCCCCCCCCCAGCCTCTTCATTTGATATAATTTGCCCCATTTTACAATGAAATTCTGAAAGAGTTGCCTTAGAAACAGACTGACAGATGAGCATTTCCTTTCCTTTAGCCCCCTCTTTAAAAAGTTTGCCCATCACCGAGTCAAACCGTTAATTTTTAATCCTTATACCTGAAAGAATATTGTCAGTTTTTATCTTGGTTGTAGACCCAGTTCCCTTGCCTTCTGAAATATATTCCAAGTCTTCTAGTCCTTCAATGTGGAAGCCGCCAGATCCTGTGTGGTCCTTGCTGGGGCTTCATCATATCTGGATTGTTACTTTCTGGCTGTTTGTGGTATTTTCTCCTTGGCCTGGGAGTTCTTGAACATGGCCATAACATTTCTGGCATTTGTCATTTGGGGATTTATTAAAGGAGGTGATCTATGGATTCTTTTTGTTTTTGTTTTTTTGTCATAACTTTCAGGTAGTCCAATAATTCTTAAATTGTCTCTCCTGGATCTATTTTCCATGTCAGTTGTTTATTCTATGAGATAATTCATTTTTTTTCCCATTCTTTTGATTTTGTTTTATTGTTTCTTGATATCTTGTAAAGTCCTTAGTTTCTATTTGCCCAATTCTGATTTTTAAAGACTGAATTTCTTCTATGGCCTTTTGATCCTCCTTTTCCATTTGGTTCATTCTTTTCATGGCATTCTTCATATGATTTTTTTGTCTCTTTTTCTACTAAGTCAGTTCTTTTTTAAAGACACCTTTTTCTTCATTGGATTTTGGTGCCTCCTTTTTCAGTTGACCAATTTTGCTTTTTAAAGGTATTTTCTTTTTTACATTTTTCTTCAAGCTGTCTTATTTAATTTTTAAAATTTTTTCTTTAGTTCTTCCAGAATGTGAGCTCAATTCCCAGTTTTTTGGGATTTTTGTTTTTTGTTTTTAGGTTTTGCTTGTAGTTCCTTGTATCTCATCATCCTTTGTTGATTCTGACCTTTGCTCTTTTCCCCTGTAGAAGCTTTCAATAGTTGTCTTCTTTTTCTGTTGCTTACTCATTTTCTCAGCCCCTTGTTTTTGTTTTTCTTTTTTTTTTCTGCCTGTGAACCAAGTTTGGCAAGTCTCTGTTCTACTCATTTATTGGATTAGACCAGTTGAGCTAATCTGCCCTGGGGCTAAGTCTTCAATGTAGCCAGCCTCCTAGGCCAAAGTGCCCAGCCAGGTGGACCCTGGGTCCTCCATGTCAGCTGTAGTCAGAGCCTGGGACCTCAAGGGATGAATCTGAGGTTCTCCTTTGCAGGTGCAGCCCCAGTCCTGGGATCCCAAAATCAGCCTACATGCACCTCCCCACCTCCATCCTTGAAAGTCAACTCTCTGCTTCCCTTTCAGTTGTATTCAGTGGGAAATCCCTGAGACTCCATCCTACTGTTGGGTTTGGGTTCCCATCTGTATAAGAAAGACCAGTGTGGCAGGAGAGTCCGAGCCGCCATCTTGGCACCGCCCCCTCTTTGCTGGGTTTTGCTGCCCTGACTGCTGCTGCTTGTCAGAGATCCTGGCCCGCTCCGTGCCCTCCCTGCCACCGGCCCTCTGTCGCACATCCCCCAGGGCCAGCAGGGGTGTTTCCTGGGGCCATGCTGTTCCTCCTTCCCAATTTCCCACCCAGCGACTGCCTGTGTCATGAGAAAAGCATCTCTGTGTGTCCAAGCCGCAGTTGGCCCTTGTGGTGGTGAGCTCTTGGATCCATGGAGGCACTGCCCAAAGGCCCAGAGGCCCTCTCTTTGTCCTCCCCTTGGGTCAGTTGTGCTCCTCCCACAATGGTTGTCCCCTGGCTGGGCACTCGCTTCTCCAGACCGGGGGGGGGGGCAGCCCCCTCCCCCAGAATGGGGCACAAGGCGGGTGGGGGGCTGCTCCGGAGCCGTCCGTGGTTAGAGCAGGTCTGCTGGCGTTTAGTGGGTATCCCTGTGCCCGCCGCTAGGCGGACGCCAGGGAACAGGAGCCCCCACCTTCTGGGCACTGAGATGAAATGAGGACAAGCTAGAGAAGGAGCAGGGAGGTGGGGAGCGAGGGGACCCGGGTCTGCTGGGAGCCTGGAGTCGGGGTGTCCCGGACCCTTCCTAGCCCATCTGCCGCCACGCTGTGGGCGTCACAGGGTGTCTGGCCTTGCAGGACCTCGTGACCTTCCAGGATGTGTCCGTGGACTTCACCCGCGATGAGTGGATGCGCCTGGACCGTCCTCAGAGGGACCTGTACCGGGACGTGATGCTGGAGAACTACCGGAACCTGGTCCTGGTCTCCCTGGGTAAGTCACTTCCAGGGCCCATCCCCGCACCCACCTCCCTCGGGGGTCGTGAGGTGCAGACGGAGAATGTTTGTAGATGGCTCGGCTCCAGGCCTGGCCCAGGGTGCCCGTTCCTGTGGTGCTGCAGGTGCCTTCTTGGATGTCCGGAGAGACCGTCCTTTGTGACTCGAACACCTCCCGCCCCCTTTGGATCCTTCTTCTGATGGGCAGCTCAGTAGTTCCTTGGACACGTGGCCGTGCATCTCCGGGAGCCTCTCCAGCGTTGGCGGCTGCGCCCCGGCTTCATGACACTTAGTTCATTGTTTCCAAACTTTCCGGTGACGTACATAAACAATTCTGGCCAGTTGGGCTTCCGATTCTCTCCTCCCCTTCCCTGAGCCGGTTTGTACCAGAGCTGCCACAGCCCACGTCCAGCATAGACTCCCGAAGGAGACAGCAGCCGTGGGCTTCAGTCCTCCTCCAGGACTTTGGTCAGGGGGTCCGGCCTCGTCCCGGCTCTGTCCTCCTTTCTCCTGGTGCTCCAGGATGCCCACACAGCGCCGTTGGGGAGCCCCAGCCCTGAAGAGCTGCTCCCTGGACTCTGGGCCAGCGCCGTGCGTTTATGGAATGCTTGCTGAATGCATCGATTGCCCTTCCGAAAAGAGATTCGGGACGGGTGATCGCCGGGTGTCCCCCTCCAGGTCTCCGGGGAGGGCGGCCTCCCTGCTGCCGTTCTCACCACAAACTCTCCTTCGGTCCGGCCATCGATCCTTCCTGGCTGTGTGCGCTTGGGCAGGTCGCCTAGGAAATGAGGCCAGAAAGAGCAGCCGCTACACGGCGCTGGGGCTGGTCAGGGGGAGAAGGAGGCGCAGAGCATCCTGGGCCTTGCCTAACCCCCCCTTGTTGTTTTTCTTCCCACAAGCAGGGCGCCCGATTTCCAAACCAGACGTGATCTCCCGGCTGGAGCGAGGAGGGATACCGTGGGTGCTGAAGAAAGGAGCCACAGGACTAGCGGCTTCTGGTGAGTGAGGTCAGGGCGGCAGAGGCCAAGTGCTCGTGGCACACACAGGTTTGCTGGCCAGGCAGGAAGAAGCGGAGCTCTCAGAGCGGTCACTTGGGAGTTTTTAATGGCCCACGTGCCTACGAGGAGAGGCTACGGCCGTCTGTCCTCGAGAAGCTGCCTCAGGTTCAAGAAAACACTTTTCTAATGAAATTTTGTTTTCTGTTCCCAATTCTCTGCCTCCCCCATTTATTATTGGCCAAATGCCTTAAGAAATGTAGGCAGCTGCCCACCCCTTGGCTGACCTAGCCAGCTAAAACTCCCGGAAGAAGGGAACTGAGTGGAGCTGTTCTGTTTTGTGAGAAACAGACTGGGTGACCCAGAGTTCAGGGTCCAAATGAGAAAATACATGGGTGGGCAGGACTGGTACAAATGGGAAGAGCCACTTTTATTTCACCCCCTGCTTAAAAGTCTGACCGTTGTTGATGAGGAAGACAGGACTAAATGTGCTGCCATTTTCTTCTCCTTTCAGCCACGGAGACAAAGTCTGAAACCAAGGAGTCTGTTTCAAAGCTATTCCTGTCTCTGGAGGCATCCTCCCTGGAGAGAACCGTGAAGGATAGTCCTCAAGGGTGCAAGTCGGGACAAGCTGGTGAATACAGCAGCCGGTCAGAACAGCAGGTGGGGAACCAGGAGGTCGAGTCCAGGCACAGCAGAGTGACCCCCAAGAAAATCCCCAACAAAGGAAAAGGCCACGAATACAAGAAGTTTGGAAGATTCAGCCTAGAGGCAAACATTTTTCCTCAACAGAAACTTCCTCGAGGAAAGTTGCTCCGTAAAAACGATGGCCGTGGAAAGAGTTTCAAACAGTATTCAGACCTGGCAAAAGGCACAAAAATCTCCTCAGGGAAGAGACTTTCGAAGTACGATGAATGTAGTAGTAAGTCCTTTGGTCATGACGTAGACCTTCTGCAATATGGCATGCAGAACGGAGAGAAGCCTTATGAATGTCGTGAATGTGGGAAAGCCTTTAGCCGGAGAACAAACCTCACCGTCCATCAGAGAATTCACACTGGAGAGAAACCTCACAAATGTACTGAGTGTGGGAAGGCCTTCATCCAGAGTGCACAGCTTACAGTCCACCAGAGGATTCATACTGGGGAAAAGCCACACAAATGTGGGGAGTGTGGGAAGGCCTTCATCCAGAGAGCCCAGCTGGCTGTCCATCAGAGGATTCACACTGGCGAGAAGCCCCACAAGTGTAATGAATGCGGGAAGGCCTTTATCTCTAGGACACACCTGACCGTCCACCAGAGAATTCATACTGGAGAGAGACCCTATAAATGTAACGAATGTGGGAAGGCCTTCATCCAGAGGGCCCAGCTGGCTATTCATCAAGGCACTCACATTGGGGAGAATCCCCATATATGTAGCGAATGTGGCAAAGCCTTTAACCACATATCAGCCCTTCATTCCCATCAAAGAATTCACACCGGAGAGAAGCCTTTCAAGTGTAGTGAATGCGACAAAGCCTTCAATCACTACTCTTCACTGGCACATCACCAGAAAATCCACATCAGAGGGAATCCTTTCGAATGTAATGAATGTGGGAAAGCCTTCAACCGGAGATCCTTTCTCACTTACCACCAGAGGATTCACACTGGAGAGAAGCCTCACAAGTGTAACGAATGTGGGAAAGCCTTCAGCTACAAGTCTTCCCTCACCCAGCATCAGAAAATTCATACAGGAGGCAAACTCATCTGTAACGAATGTGGGAAAGCCTTTAATGGCAAAGCACTCCTCATGTACCACCAGCGAATTCACACCGGAGAGAAGCCCTACAAGTGTAATGAGTGTGGCAAGGCCTTCAACTGCAATTCCTCCCTGACTCACCATCAGAAAACACATACTGGGTGGAGACCTTATGAATGTACTGAGTGTGGGAAAGCCTTCAGCAGGAGCACGCACCTCACGGAACATCTGAGAATCCACACAGGAGAGAAGCCCCATAAATGCAATGACTGTGGGAAGGCTTTCATCCAGTTCACCCATCTAACTGTCCATCAGAGAATTCATACCGGAGAGAAGCCCCACAAATGTAACGAATGTGGAAAGGCCTTCAAATACAGGTCATCCTTTACGTCCCACCGAAGAATTCATACTGGAGAGAAGCCTCATAAGTGTAATGTGTGTGGGAAGGCTTTCACCCAGATCACACATCTCACCGTGCACCAGAGAACTCATACTGGAGAGAAACCTTATGAATGTAATGTGTGTGGGAAAGCCTTCAAACACAGCTCCTCCCTGACTTCCCATTACAGAACTCATGTTGGGGAGAAACGATAAGTCAGTGAGTGTGGGTCATCCTTTCCCCTTCATCAGCGTCAGAGATTACAAACGGTATAAAAGTCCAAATGAGAATTTTCAACCACTCCTCACCTCTTACCATCCAGGAATTCCTCTTGCAGAGAAGCCTTATAAAAACAGCCCTGTGAATGTAAGGAGTGTGGAATCACCGAAGTAGGAACAGTTCCCATCCTGGCCATCCCGAGACTTTTCCCCTTTCCTCAAGGCTCTTCTAAGCCCAGCGCCTCCCATTTAGAGCTGGTAACAGCTGCGTATCTCCCAGTGTACAGTCTCTCAGCCTCACGCCTCACCCCTCAGTCCTTGACCTTATCTTCTTTGGGTCCTACGAGAAGCTTATCCTTCCTTTGTGCTTGTGCCCTGGAGCCCATCCTTTCCTGCCTCTTCCAAACTCTTCTGTCTCTTTGGTCATTTCCTTATCCTGAAAATCTTCTTAGCCATCTGCAAGCATCCTTGTCTCTCTGGTACTTCAAAACAAAATGCTTCCTTCTCTGTCATCACAGCCATTTATTTCCCTGGCTTCTTCTGCACACTTACTGCAAATGTTCTCTTTCAAGAGACATTTCCAGCATCCTACTGAACCTAATCTAAAGGTCCCAATGACTTGTCCCCAGTTATAATCAATATCTAGTCAGTTCTCATCTTCCTCAGCCTCTTTGAAGCATTAGACATTGCTGGCAATTCTGTCCTCCCTTGGCTCCAGGAAAGCTGCTCTGCCCAGATTTTCTCACCTCTTTCATTGTCTCTTTAAATAGTTCATTCCCTTTCAGACTCCTTAAGGTAGGGTAAGGTGCCCCAACATTCTGTTCTTGGCTCTGATTTCTCTCAACATGTTTTGCAATTGAACCTTTCCCAACTTGAGCCATATGTCTGTGCAGCTAACATGTTACTCCATTTCATACACCTCTTCAGTGCATTCTGACTTGTTTCAGAGATAGAGGTCTTGAAATAAAATTCTAGCTCTTGTTCTACTGTTTTTGTGGTTAGAAAGTCTCTTCTAAAGACTGAAGTTCCCCATAGAGATAATGAAGGAGTTGGACCATATTGCCCTCTGAGGACTCTTTAGTTCTAAATCTGATATGATCCCAAGTCTCAATGTACTAGATCTGTCCCACTGTTCTGACTTGGAGAACTTTGAATTCTCCCTACAATCTACTGTGCTAGCTATCCTTCCCCACTTGATCTGCACTACAGGTAAGTATCTATCATTCTCTGCCTTTATCTAAATTATTGAAAATGTTAAACTACACGGGGAAAAGCTAAGGCCATTGGTTCACTCCTGTGGAGAGCCCTTTCCAAGTTGACTTTGAACCATAACTGATTACACTTTGAGTTCAGATGTTCATCCAGTTCAGAAATTGCCAGTTTTGTCATTTGCTTTTTTGATTTTTTTTTTTTAAACCCTTACCTTCTGTCTTGAAGTCAATTGTGTATTGGCTCCAAGGCAGAAGAGTGGTAAGGGTAGGCAATGGGGGTCAAGTGACTTGCCCAGGGTCACACAGCTGGGAAGTGTCTGAGGTCAGATTTAAACCTAGGACCTCCCGTCTCTAGGCCTGGCTCTCAATCCACTGAGCTACCCAGCTTCCCCCCGCCCTTTTTTTTTTTTTTTTTTTTTTTTTTTTTAAATTTTTACTTTCTGTCTTAGGATCAATACTGTAGTAGATTGGTTCCAAGGCAGAAGAGCAGTGAGGATTAGGCAGCAGGGTGGGGTTAAGTGATTTGTCTAGGGTCACACAGCTCATAAGTATCTGAGTTCAAGTTTGAACCCAAGCCCTCCTGTCTCTGGCCCTAGCTCTCAGTCTACTGAGCCCCCCAGCTGCCCCTGTCACTTAGCTTTTCCACTTCCTTCAAGTGTAAGAATAGCACGGGAGACTGCCAGATGATTTGCGAAAATCTAGGTTAATGAGCTTATATTTCTTTGTTTTTGCGATTATCCAACTTCTTAGAATGGCCTGTGCCTGAACAGAAATCTTGTAATTGCTCTGGCAGTCTCAATTGTACAGTCTGGAAGTTAGCTGGGAATTGAGGTCCAGCCTCCAATGTGTAAGCTGTTCTTCCTCTTTTGAAAATAGCCCCTTTGTCCTTTTGCAAGTCTGCAGTAGCTCTTCTTCCCACCAAGATCTTTTCAGAGATCATTGGCAAGAGCAGCTCAGTGATCACATCAACAATTATTGCAGAACCGGCATTTAGCTGGAAAAAAACACAACTGGTGAAATAAGAGTGGACCATTTGGGGCTTTTCTCCATGGGCATTGCCTCCTGCCCCAAGCAATTGTCCTTTTTCTTGGTGGGCCTCTTTTTCTTGGGTCCACAGACAGGCCCCACGCTGCCCAGAGCTTAGCAGGCCTGACACTTTCCCACAAGACCAGACCACTTTTGTATTCCTCCTCCATCCCACTTTAACATTTCCCTTATACTCTCTGGTGTGCTTGGAATTTCTCCTTTGTGAATGTCTACCTGTCCTTTAGAGCCCAAATCAAACATCTGTGCCTCCCAGCCTTCTCACCATTGTTAAGGATCTTACACACATACCTGGAACCTTATAAAGTAGTTTGTGCCTTTTCAAGGCACGTGTCCTGTATTCAGTTTTCCTAATGAAAAGGGAACCACTTGGACAAGGGACCACCTTTCTAGATGTAGTTGAATGAAAAGGGAACAAAGACAACAGGCATCTGTACAAGTCCAAGCAGATTCTTTATGGAAGGAGAGGTGGGGGTCTGTGTTGCAGAGCTTCCTTTGTAATGAGTTGTGGTCACCAAAAGGGCCATCCAGGACCATCCAGGAAAAAGCAAATCAAAGAAAGCATTTCTGGCCAGACTGTCACATAGGGTTGGTGCATCAGCTCATTTGTGTGGGGCAGGCCTTGCCAATGACTGCTGAACGGAATCAAAGGAAGAAAGCAGGGCCAGTTATGTTTGGGAAATTGCAGTGCTTCTAAAGGCCCCAAGCTGGCCCAAAATGACCCCAAAAGGCCATCTTTTCAGCACAGAATTTTCCCTAGAGATGTGCAGAAAATGGCAAGCGACAAGTGTGGCTGCTGCCCATTTCCAGGAAGAAGAGGTATACAGTTATTGGGTTGGTCTTGTTGCCGCCTGAGGGCCCCACTGGTGTTGGAAATGTGAGGGAAAAGGGAGGTGATGCTTGGAACAATGTAGCCCAACCTGAATCCAGTGCAGATGGGCTCTGCAATTGGGAGCCCGAGCCCGAAGAGATCACAGGACCATGTTCTTTGTCGATAACATCCTCTCATTCGGCTGTTCGTTGGGCAGGGACCAGGTTTTTATCTACGTTTTCTATGTTCCCCTTGGAATTAGCACAGCTTCTGTGCACATAGGATACTTAATAAATTAAAAGTCAATTTTATGGTGTGACAAGTTGTGGCGTGCGAGCCTTACTGAAGTCAGTGGATTCAGAGTGGAAAAATCTAGGACGGGTTCTCTGGCTTTGCTTAAAGCCCTCCAAGGTTGTGCTTTTGCTGAGCCCTGAATTTGTGTCTATTGAACCCTGCCAGTCCAAAATCCCCATTCCCAGGCAGGAAGCATCCCTGGCAGTGATATAGGACTTCTGTTGCCTCGAGTCACTACGTTTGGCCAATAAAGGAATTCCAACCTGTAAGCCTTACCCCAGGGATTTGTGTGTTAGATACATTTTTTACATGCTTCCCTTCCGTAAACGACTCAATTCTAAAACCAGAGTGGCAAGGGCTAGGCAGACAGTGTCCCAGAGCTAGGAAATAACCGAGGCCAGATTTGAACCCACGTCCTGACCCCAGGCCTGGTGTTCTGTCCACTCTGCTGCCTAGCTGCCCCTGAAAGGTCTTTAACGTGACGGCATTGTTAGGTTATGTAAGGTCGGGATGGGGCTTTGAGTTCTATCCTCAAAGCACACCATACAACCTACCCCATTTCTGTCCGGATCTTCAGGTAGGAAAAGAAAAAGTGTGCTCGTGCCAAAAGATGGTAGTGGGGAGATTGGGCGGGCATTGGGGGCAAGGATGGCAGGGATGGGGATCCCTAGAGGGAGGGAGGCAGAGATCCTTTCCCCTAACAGAAGTTAGCCATTCGCTTTTCCCCAGAAGCTGTTTTCTCATGTTTCCTAACAGTCTAGGTAAGTAACTGTCAGAGCTCGCGCCAACAAAACAATTCCCGAAGTGGAAGATCATCTCCCTGAGAAATCATAATCCCAGCCTAGAAAGAAGCTCAGGAAACTGGGGCGCGGGGGAGTCGAGGCATGGGCTTGACCACCATTCGCTTCCTGGCTATTTTCAGACCCGACACATGCTTCTCTCTGGCCATCCTCCTTCCAGGGGCTCTTCCTCTGGAGTCCTGGGCACCCATAGATGAGCTTTTGCCCAACCTTGCCTGGAAATCGGCTCAACCTCTCTCCTGTTTCCAAACCAGGGCTGAGGCCTCATTGCTCTTTCTAGCTTGCCTCTATTGGTCATCTATGCAGTATTCGGTTTGGACAGAGGAAACCAGCATCCCCGGGTTAATGCCAGGTGCCCTCTGGCACCAATCCCAGCACCAGGATTCCACCTTCCTTTTGCTTGCTTTTGTGACCCTTAACCTTCTGTCTTAGGATCCATACTGCGCATTAGTTCTAAGGCAGAACAGTAAGGACTAAGCAATGGGGTTTATCTCCAATTTCAGGCCCTCCCAGCCTGGGAGCCGACCTCAGGGCTCCTACCAGGGAAGAAGTGGCCCCATAGGCTCGTTTCCTCCCACGGCACTAGGATCTAGTCTGAGCCGTCTTGGAGAGCCAGCGCCGCCATCCTGCCCATTGGAGGGTCTGGGGACTCCTGGACTAAACTTGTCCAAAGTTCCACAAGGGAGGGTCCTGCCTTCGAATGGAGCCCAGCCTTTGGCCCCAGGAAATGAAGCCAATTCCGGAAACTTCTTGATCTTTTGCCTCTTTGTATCCCTGAGCCTGGCACAAAGATGCCAGTCGCTTCTGTGGCTCTGCTTCCCATTTCCTCATCCGGAAATGGGGGACAACCCCACCCCCTTGCGGTGAGGATTAAGTGAGAGCACGGGGGCAGCATTCTTCAAACCTGAAAGCAGTTCTCATTCTGGGGCTGGGTAAACTGAGGCACCACCAAGCCTCCTCGTGCAGAGAGAATTCTGCCTGTCTCTTCCCTCCGCTCGCCAAGCAGACAGCAGCATCCTGGCAGGAAGGGGCAGCGGCCATGGCACAGGCCGGGGCATCGTGTCCCACCTACAGATGTCTAGTCAGCCAGGGAAGGGGCCACAGTTGACCCCCGTCCCCAAGCTGGTGAGGGAGAACTTCCTCAAGCTGGGAGCTCCTGAGGGTCTGCCTGGATTTGAGCCCACAAGCGTTTCTCCCGAGTCAGGCTGGCATTTCTGGGCACTGTGCGGGGTGGGCGAGGATTGCAAACCCAGCCATGAGACTATCCTGCCTCAAAGAAGAAACGAGCAAATGAACAGGCCCCGGGACGAGATTTTCTTCAGAGAAACCGGGAGGGCTCCGGGGAGGAATGTGCTGGCGGCTGAGGGATGGCAGCCCAGGAGACTAAAGGTGGTGAGGAGGGAGAGCATCCCGAGGCAGGGGAGCCCGAGAATGCCCCCGAGGCTGGCAATCCCAAGTTGGAGCTCAGCGGATGAGCTTTTTGAGTGGGAGATAACGTGTGTGCTTTGAGTGTCAAGATCTGCATTCAAATCCAGCCTCTGAAACTTAAAGGCTGTGTGACCCTGGGCAAGTCATTTAGCCTCTGTTTCCGCTTCTTCAATTATAAAATCAACGTCATCACAGGCCCTCCCTGCCAGGGTCGGGGTGAGGATAGAGAGGAGGGGACGGATGTGAGAAGGATTCAGAATGGTGGCATTTCTAACCGGGCAGGAAAGAGCTGGCCGGGGTAACTCCCTCTTCACCCCCCCCCCACACACACACACACAACCCAGTCTGGGACGCCATGCGTGGTGAGGACACACCTGGCACTCGCCCCAAGGAAGAGGCCAGGGCCGGGGCAGGAGCGCAGCTCGGGAAGGTCCTTGGGGGGGCGGCGGAGGTTTCCTGGGCCAACCCCATGGAGGCATCTCACGTGCAGCAGGTGACCTCGTTCAGTCACTATTTCGTGGTGCCCAACTCTTCCGGGCCCCCATTTGGCAAGCTCTGCGGTGACTGGCCATTGCCTTCAGCTCATTTTACCCTTGAGGAAACTGAGGCAAACCGGGAGAAGTGTCGTGCCTGTGCGCTCCGGGAGGCCGGGTCTGAGGGCCGAGGCCGACGTCCACAACACCCAGGAGGTCCTCAGTGCGGAGGGGGGAGCCCCAGTTCACGACGAGGGAATCGGCCGGGACACCCAGCTAACAAATGGCGAGCCCGGAGGTGAGGCCCGGCCGCCTCCCCCGTGCTCAACGCCTCAACTTCTCCCTAAAAGGCTGGGGGGGGCGGGGGGGCACCGCTGGGCACGAACTCCAGGCCCAAGCCGGGAGCTGGCCTGTAGACCCCGGCGGGGAGCCGGCGGGAGGGATGCGGCGCCCGCACGGGGCTCCGACCACGCGGCTTCACTTAAACCCAGTTCTTGAGCGAGTGGAGGGGGGACGCCGCCGGGACCAGAGAAGGGGCGCCGGGCCGCAGGGGCTGCCGGTTCGCTCCCACGCCGAGGTGGGCACAAAGCAGGCCGCCCCCGCCGGGGCCGCCAGCGGTCGGAGAAGCCGTGCCGAGGCCAGGCAGGGCACGAGAGCGCTGGGGCCGGAGGCAGGGTTGGAGCCAGGCGGAGCCCGGGCGCCGCGCGGAGGGTCGCTTCCCTTCCCTTCCGCAGAGGCCGGCCCTGCTTCGTCCTCTCCCGCTCGCTTCTCAGGCCCGCCCCGCGGGGGAGGAATGCGCGGCTGCCCCTGGCCGGCACGCCGGGGACGTGGCGAGGAGGCGGCGGGATCAGAGTCGACCTCGAGGCCGTTGGGAGGAAGGCCGGGCCGGGCTCCCGGAGAGGCCGGGAGAGGCCGGGGGCAAGCGGGAGGCGGGCAGCCTCGGCCCCCGGTGGGGGGGGGCGGGGAGCCGGCCAAACCGCCGCTCCCCGAAGGTTCGCGGAGAGCTGGAGGCGGAGGCTGGCGGGCAGGTCGCTGGGCTGGGCGGAGGCGAAGAGAGGAGAGCGAAGGGGCGCCGAGCCGGGNGTTGGAGCCAGGCGGAGCCCGGGCGCCGCGCGGAGGGTCGCTTCCCTTCCCTTCCGCAGAGGCCGGCCCTGCTTCGTCCTCTCCCGCTCGCTTCTCAGGCCCGCCCCGCGGGGGAGGAATGCGCGGCTGCCCCTGGCCGGCACGCCGGGGACGTGGCGAGGAGGCGGCGGGATCAGAGTCGACCTCGAGGCCGTTGGGAGGAAGGCCGGGCCGGGCTCCCGGAGAGGCCGGGAGAGGCCGGGGGCAAGCGGGAGGCGGGCAGCCTCGGCCCCCGGTGGGGGGGGGCGGGGAGCCGGCCAAACCGCCGCTCCCCGAAGGTTCGCGGAGAGCTGGAGGCGGAGGCTGGCGGGCAGGTCGCTGGGCTGGGCGGAGGCGAAGAGAGGAGAGCGAAGGGGCGCCGAGCCGGGGCCCAGGCGGGCAGGAGTCTGGACCGGTTGGCCTCGGGAGGAGGAACAGCTGCCCTCCCCGGCACGTTCCCAAGCTCGGCTCGGAGGCGCCTGGGCAGGCTGAAGGGCTCCGTCGGGGCTCCCAGAAGCGGCAGCCCTTCCTCCCCTGACTGCGGCCGGCGTGTCCCAGAGGACGCCGAAGGGAAGCAGGCCCGAGAGGGGGGCAGCGGCGGCCTGGGCCTTGTGGCCTCCACTTCTTCCCACGCTGCCCGCCTTCCCGGGCTTCTTCGGCCTCCCCCTCGCTCCCGCCCGGCCCTCGGAGCCTCCCCGGGCTGGCTCGCCCTCTCCCACTCCCTCCTCGCCTTCCTGGTCCCTCCTCCCGACAGGAAGGTTTCCCTCAGAGTTCCAGCTCTTCTGCCACCCGTCCTGCACCCAGCCTGCCGTCAGGAGGCAAAGGACGGAAGAGCACTAGCTCTGAAGTCAGGAAGAGCCGAGTTCAAAACCAGCCCCAACAAAGCCACTAAACTTTCCTCAGCTTCAGTTTCCTCAGCTGTAAAATGGGAATAACCTCCCTGGAGGATTAAATGAGATAAAACAAGCCCCGTGTTCTGCACATCTTCACGGTCTACATAAAGGCCAGCTATTATTACGGCAGGTCTCGGGCAAGAAACAGACTTCCAGCAGCCGGGGCCCCCGCGGACACAGAACCGGGCCTGGAGTCACAGAGACCCGCGCTCCAACGTGACCTCAACTGCATTTAATAGCTACGGCGACTCTGGGCAGGCCCTCCGGGAGCTCCTTTTACCTTTGTTTCTCCAGGGCCGAGCCCACCTGCCTCCCCACAATAGCCTCTTCTGCCTGTGCTGGGCTCCCCTCTGCCCCGCACCCCAGCCCCACGGGAATGGAGGCGCTGCCAGGGCCGAGTCTCTCTGGCTCTCCACACCTAATGCTTAACGGATGCTTCTCCCTTCGTTGGTCCTGAGGTAGGAAGCGGCTCATCTCCTAAGCCTAGAGCCACTCTGGGATCCCAGGATGCGCCCCCAGACGGAACACACAGAACGTCCCAACATCAATCAGCCTGGGAGACTTTCCCCCCTTCTGACAAGGAGCCCAGAGAGCAGCAGGAAGGCCTGGGAGTCTTGGGCAAGCCCAGGGGGTGGCTTTATCCCAGCTCGCCAGCATTTTTGGAAAGTGAGCAGCTGGCTGGAAAGACAGCCCATCGGCATGGACTGGAAACTTCTCCGTGACAGCTTGAAACAAGAATGATGAGCTTCTGCTCGAGGATCAAGGGCAGCTAACAATGGCTGGAAGGATGGATTGGCGAGCCTGGAGATTTAGAAATCGAATTTAAAATGCTTTAAACTTAAAAGGGGGGGGGGGGGGGGGAGAGGAAACACTGTCTCTCCATGAAGCTACCTACGTAGAAGCTAAAATGTAGGAAGATTCATGACTGAGATGCCCAGAAATGCAGACAATCAGTCAATCATCAAGCATTGATTAAGCAGCTACTATGTGCTAGGCATTATGTTAAGTGCCAGGAATACAAATACAAACTAAAAGATAGTCCCTGTCTCCAAGAAGCTTCTATTCTATAGACCACGTAAAAAGAAGAGGAAAAGCAACTGTGTGACCCTGGGCAAGTCACTTAACTCCCACTGCCTAGCCCTTACCATTCTTCTGCCTTGGAACCAATACTTAGTATTGATTCTAAAACAACACTAAGGGCTAAAAATAAATAAATAAACAAACAAAGAGGGAAGTGAAGAAAACATCTCCACAGGGGCCCAATGGAGAAATCCAGAGGAGTGCCTAGAACTTGTTGGGCCACAAATGCACGGCTGGTCTGGGTGTCCTGCTGAAATGGAGGATGTGGGATGGGTTAGCCAACCAAAGAGAAGGGCCCATCCAAGAAAAGAACAAGGAATAAAATTCATGGCCAAGAGCAGCAAGTGTGGGTGATGAGCAGCATTCCTTGTTAAAGGAAATTAACTGACCTAGAAAGTATAGCAGAGCCTTGGGGAGACGAGCCCCATCCGCCAAGCTCCCGACAAAGAAACAGGGTAAGTTTAATAGGGGGTTGAGGAACTGGGTCATGAACAATGTATATTAAGGCTATAGTCTAGGGGGCAGCCAGGTGGCTCAGAGGATTGAGAGCTTGGAGGTCCTGAGTTCAAATCTAGCCTCAGACACTTCCTAGCTGTGTGACCCTGAACAAGTCAAGAAGCTCGTTGTTGGGAGTGTGTTCATCCCGTCCCCCTGAAGAAGTATGACGGCTGGACGAACCCCACTCCAAAGAAAGGATCTGGGGAAGACTGTGAGCCTTTGGACAAGTATCTGTTAAGTGAACCCCATTTGAGATTTTTCTCTCCAAAGATTTGGGGGTGGGTCTCCCATTTCCTTCTCCAGCTTGTTTTATAGATGAGGAAACTGAGGCAGAGTGAAATGACTTGCCCAGAGCTTCACAGCTAGTAAGTGTCTGAGGCCAGATCTGAACTCAGGCAGTTGAGTTCCTCTGACTCCAGGCCCAGCACTCTATCCCCTTTACCAGCCAACTGCCCCGAAGGAGCTGCCCTGCTGCTAGGAACTGCTGGGGAGAAAAAGATCAGCACCATGGTGAGCTCCAAAGCAACAACTGTTCCAGACCTAGTCTAATTTACTAGGGATGAATGAAGTGGAACACCTAAGGGAAAGGGATGATAACAAGAAGAATGCACTAGCGGGAAGGGATGCTTGGACTCATCAGCCAACGGGCCTTCCCTCTGCCCCTTTTTCCCTCGACAGAACAGTAAAAAAAGAGTGTCACTGGGTGGCCGGATTTCATATAAAAGTGAAGAGTGTATCTGAGCTGCAGGCCAGCACCAAAATCTGTTTCCGCTCACTGCAGATGGAAAGGTTCCAAGGGCAGCAGTGACCAAATGAGAAAGTGAGGGAGGGGGGTAACGAGGGGCAGTGACAGGAACAGGACCCCCAGACTCTGAAATCTGGCATTTCTCACCCGTCAGCACTGGTTAAACATCAACTGCAACACCTGTCCTTTCCTCTTTAGGTAAGCATCAATCTCTAATGTTCTATACTGGCCATCCATTTTATTAATTACTTAGATGGTTCTTTATTTACCTTAGTTCTGAAATCTTAAGACCATACCGCATCCCCTCTTCGTGGTCTCATTCCAGAAGGGCAGGGAGACCTCTCCCACAATGGCAGATGTTGATAAGGTGGACAATGGGGGAACATGGGACCTGAACACTGGGGGCTCTGGTATTCCAGAAGGATCCCCCAAACCTGCACAAACCCCAAAACACACCTCCACCTGAATTTGGTCATGCCCATTTTTCAGGATTTGGGGGAAAAGGTAGAGATTTCTCTGAAAGCTTCCTGACCCTCAATAAATAAGCAAACTCTGATCCACACCTTGAGTTGTTACTCCACAACTGGGGCTGCTACTCCATTACCTATTGGGCTATCCATTGGGCCCAAGGGCTAATCCATAAACCCAGTGTTAATGAGCTGCTATCCCATCAGCTATGGAGCTGCTATTCCACACCTGGAGAGCTGCTATTCCATCAGCTCCAGAGAGGTTACTCTACTAGCCCCCAAGCTAATCCATCAGTCCTAGGGCTACCCAATTAACTCCAGACTATTCCATCAGCTATTAGGCTATTGTACCACTATGAACCTCTTTCTTCAAATAAAATCCTTTTCTTATTTCTGGATTGAATGGAATTTCAATCTCCCAATCTTGTGAGAGACCCTGTTACATACTGGGGTGTGTTTCTCCCTCAACAAAAGAAAACTGTTCAGATTATATTTCTATTACATATGTCTGTAGGCAGCTAGGTGGCCCAGTAGATAGAACACCAGGGCTGGAGTCAGGCTTCCTGAGTTCAAATCTGCCCTTAGACATGGACTACCTGCTTGACCCTGGACAGGTCATCTAACTTTTAACTCTTTGCCTTAGTTTCCTCACCTATAAAACAAGCTGGAGAAGGTAATGGCAAACCACTCTAGTATCTCTGCCAAAAATAAAAGCAAATGGGGTCACAAAGAGTTGGGCACAACTGAAACAACTGAACAACAACATAAATCTATGGCATCTACCCAGTTCAGCCCGCTTCACCAGGTACCTGAATTCTGTGTGTCAGAATTGTTCTGTGTGAAGAGAATAATGTCTTATTAAATATATTTATATCTCTTTTTAAAAAAAAAAGATATGCAGTGCTCAGATGGCCACTGTGCTGAGAAGAACCCAACCCCAGTCTCTCTCTTGAAGTTCCAGGCATTGATGTTGGAAGCTATGTCCCCATGTTTCTAGCCAGCCCTCCCCGACCCCACCCACAGTACCAGAGTCAGAGGCTGCGCTCCAGAGTTAAAGCAAGAGGGGACACAAAATCTAGCCCCTAGGCAGCTAGCTGGCACTACCAGGAGCTTGCCCCTGAGAGGAGCAAGACCTGAGATCCCAGGTGGCTAGAAAACTCAGACCTTGGACACAGGAGTGGGGCTGAGAGAGGCAGCAGCAGAGCCCAGCACGCTCAGACTCAGTGGAAAATCTCAGGTGGAGGAGCAAGCATGGTCCAAGTTCCAGGCTCTGGGCAGCCGGCTAGGACCATGGGGATTGGACCCTGAAAACAGCTAGACCAGAGACCCCAGGAGGTTCCCCAGAAAATCCAAGAGACTCACAAAGTAGCATCAGGCAAAAAACTGCTCCCTAACTCCATACAAAGAGAATCAGATTGCCTTACTCAGCCTTCTGGGAAATAAAACATAATGATGCCAATCAAGGCCAATCAAGAAATAAACAAGAAGACCAAGAAAAAAGCTCAAACACTTGATAACTTCTGCACAGAAAAAAACCAGAAAACAGAGGACAAACAATTAAAGACATCCAAACCTTCCCCAAAAAATGAAAATGGGTCACAAGATCTTGAAGAGTTCAAATCTGAGATTATGAGAAATATGGAAGAGATATGGCAAGAAAATAACAGTTTAAAAGGTAGAATTTCACAATTGGAAAGTGAGGCTCAGAAATCAAATGAATTGATAAGCAAACCAAAGACCAGAAATGACCAGCTGGAAGCCTTGAAGAACCAGATAGACCAGACTGAAGAGGAAAACCAGTCTCTAAAGGCTAGAATTGGGCAATTAGAAGCCAATGATCTCTCAAGACAGCAAGAACAAATAAAGCAAAGTCAAAAGACTGATAAAATAGAAGGAAACATGAAATACCTCACTGAGAAACTGACAGATCAAGAAAACAGGTCTAGAAGAGACAATTTGAGAATCATTGGTCTCCCGGAAAAACCAGAAATTAATAGAAATTTGGACCCCATACTAAAAGACATTATTCAGCAAAACTGTCCTGAAGTTCTACAACAAGAGGGCAATATAGACATTGAAAGGATCCATAGATCACCCTCTGCACTAGACCCTGAAAAGACAACCCCCAGAAATATAATAGCCAAATTCAAGAGCTTCCAAGTAAATGAAAAAATATTACAAGAAGCCAGAAAGAGACAATTCAGATATCAAGGGGCACCAATCAGGATCACACAGGACCTGGCAGCCTCCACACTAAAAGACAGCAAGGCTTGGAATATGATATTCAGAAAGGCAAGAGAACTGGGTCTACAACCAAGGATCACCTACCCATCAAAAATGACTATATACTTCCAGGGAAAGTATGGGCATTCAATGAGATAGAAGATTTCCAAGTATTTGCACACAAAAGACCAGGACTAAATGAAAAGTTCGATATCCAACCACAAAAACCAAGAGAAACATGAAAAGGTAAATAAGAAACAGAGGAGAAAGAAAGAAAATTCTTATTCTTAAATTTACCCCTTTTTAAGGGCCTTAGTAAGATCAAATTATTGGTATTCCTATATGGAGAAATGCTTTGTGTAATTTTCAAAAACTATATACACTATTAAAGTAATTAGAAGAATTATTCATAGAGAGAGGTTGGAGCACTAAATGGTCTAAGATGAAATGGGGCAGGGAAAAAAGAGGAAGTGTGAGTAGTAGATGGCATCAAGAGAAATTTGAATGAATAAGAAAAATTGGATATTCTATACCACCAAAGAGAGCATGGGAAGGGGAGGGGATCAATACTATTATAAAAAGGAGAGGAAGAGAGCATTAAGAGGTAATATTTAAACCTTACTCTCAGTGTAATCAACCCGGAGAGGGAAGAGTAGCTATATCCATTGGGATATAGAATTCTATCTAACCCTACTGAGAAAGTCAGAAGGGATCAACCAAGGGGAGCAAGGGAGTGGGGAGGTCAAAAGAGGGAAGGGAGGAGAGGAGGGAGGGAATTCATTAGGCCTTAAAAAATAAAAATAGGTGAATAATAAGGGAGGGGGTGGAAAGGGAAGTAAATCAAGGGAGAGGATGAGGGGGACTGGTCTAAAACAAACTACTGGTTTAAGAGGAAATAGCGTAAGAAGGAGGGGTAGAACTAGGAAAGGATACCAAAATGCTGGGGAATACACAATGGATAATTATAATTCTGAATGAGAATGGGACAAACTCGCCCATAAAACGGAAGCAAATAGCAGAGTGGATTAGAAACCAAAAGCCTACCATATGTTGTCTACAAGAAACACATATGAGGCGGGTAGACATACACAGGTTTCAGATGAAGGGCTGGAGCAAAATCTTTTGGGCTTCAAATGAGAAAAAGAAGGCAGGAGTGGTAATCATGATCTCTGACACAGGCAAAGTAAAAATAGATTTGGTTAAAAGAGATAGGGAAGGGGGCAGCTGGGTAGCTCAGTTGATTGAGAGTCAGGCCTAGAGACAGAATGTCCTAGGTTCAAATCTGGCCTCAGACACTTCCCAGCTGTGTGACCCTGGGCAAATCACTTAACCCCCATTGCCCACCCTTACCACTCTTCCACCTAGGAGTCAATACACAGAAGTTAAGGGTTTAAAAATATAAAAAAAAGAGAGAGAGAGATAGGGAAGGTCATTACATCCTGATAAAAGGCAGTATAGACAATGAGGAAATAACAGTGCTCAACGTGTATGCACCAAACAGTATAGCAACCAAATTCCTAAAGGAGAAACTGGCAGAGCTCAAGAAGGAAATAGATAGTAAAACCATACTAGTGGGAGATCTAAATATTCCTCTTTCAGATTTAGATGACAAACCAAAAAATAAATAAGAAAGAGATAAGAGAGGTAAATGAAATCCTAGAAAAATTAGGTTTAATAGATATGTGGAGAAAAATAAATAGGGACAAAAAGGGACCTTCTTTTCAGCTGCACATGGTACATTCACAAAGATTGACCATGTAATAGGGCATAGAAACATTGCAAACAAATGCAAAAGAGCAGAAATAATAAATATAACCTTCTCAGATCATAATGCAATAAAAATAATCATTAGTAAGGGCACATGGACAAGCAAATCAAAAACTAATTGGAAATTAAATAATATGATTCTCGAAAACCAGAAACCAGTTAGTTAAAAAAGAAATCATAGAAACAATCAATAATTTCATTAAAGAAAATGACAATGATGAAACATCCTACCAAACTCTGTGGGATGTAGCTAAGGCAGTACTCAGGGGGAAATTATTTCCTTGAATGCATATATTAACAAATTAGAGAAGGCAAAGATCAATGAACTGGGCATGCAAATTAAAAAACTAGAAAGGGAACAAATTAAAAATCCCCAGCTAAACACCAAATTGGAGATTATAAAAATTAAAGGAGAAATCAATAAAATTGAAAGTAAAAGAACTATTCAATTAATAAATTAGACTAGAAGCTGGTACTTTGAAAAAAACAGATAAAATAGACAAAGTACTGGTCAATCTAATTGAAAAAAGAAAAAAAAAACAAATCATCAGTATTAAAGATGAAAAGGGAGACCTCACCTCTAATGAAGAGGAAATCAAGGCAATCATTAAAAACTATTTTGCACAATTATATGGCAATAAATATAGCAATCTAGGTGATATGGATGAATATTTACAAAAATATTAATTGCCTAGATTAACAGTAGAAGAAATAGAATACTTAAATAATCCCACATCAGAAAAAGAAATTGAACAAGCCATCAAAGAACTCCCTAAGAAAAAATCCCCAGGACCAGATGGATTCACAAGTGAATTCTATGAAATCTTTAAAGAACAACTAATTCCAATACTATACAAACTATTTGACATAATAAGTAAAGAAGGAGTTCTACCAAACTCCTTTTATGATACAAATATGGTACTGATCCCCAAGCCAGATAGATTAAAAACAGAGAAAGAAAACTACAGACCAATTTCCTTAATGAACATAGATGCAAAAATCTTAAACAGAATACTAGCAAAGATACTCCAGCAAGTGATCACAAGGGTTATTCATTATGATCAGGTGGGATTTATACCAGGAATGGAAGGATGGTTCAACATCAGGAAAACCATTCACAAAATTGACCATATCAACAAGCAAACCAACAAAAACCACATGATTATCTCAATAGATGCTGAAAAAGCCTTTAACAAAATACAACATCCATTCCTGTTGAAAACACTAGGAAGTATAGGAATAGAAGGACCTTTTCTAAAAATAATGAACATTATATATCTAAAACCATCAACAAGCATCATATGCAATGGGGATAAATTAGAAGCCTTCCCTATAAGATCAGACCTCTATTATTTAACATTGTACTAGAAACACTAGCAGTAGCAATTAGAGAAGAAAAAGAAATTGAAGGTATTAAAATAGGTAGTGAGGAGACTAAGCTATCACTGTTTGCAGATGATATGATGGTATACTTAAAAAATCCTAGAGAATCAACTAAAAAGCTAATAGAAATAATCAATAACTTTAGCACAGTTGCAGGATACAAAATAAATGCACAAAAATCATCAGCATTTCTATATATTTCCACACATCACAGCAACAAGAGGTAGAAAGAGAAACACCATTTAAAATCACCCTAGACAATATAAAATACTTAGGAATCTATCTACCAAAACAAACACAGGAATTATACGAACACAACTACAAAACACTTTCCAAACAATTAAAACTAGTTCTAAACAATTGGAAAAACATTGATTGCTCATGGGTAGGATGAGCTAACATAATAAAAATGACCATCCTACCCAAATTAATTTACCTATTTAGTGCAATACCTATCAAACTATCAAAAAACTTTTTTACTGAATTAGAAAAAACTATAACAAAGTTCATTTGGAAGAGCAAAATATCAAGAATATCAAGGGAAATAATGAAAAAAAAATGTGAAGGAAGGGGGCCTAGCAGTACCAGATATTAAACTATACTATAAAGCAGCAGTCATCAAAACAATATGGTACTGGCTAAGAGACAGAAGGGAGGATCAGTGGAATAGACTTGGAGTAACTGATATCAGCAAGACAGTGTATGATAAACCCAAAGAGCCCAACTTTTGGGACAAAAATACACTATTTGACAAAAACTGTTGGGAAGATTTGGAAAACAATATGGGAGAGATTAGGTTTAGATCAACATCTCACACCCTACACCAAGATAAATTCAGAATGAATGAATGACTTGAATATAAAGAAGGAAACTATAAGAAAATTAGCTGAACATAGAATAGTATGCCTGTCAGATTTATGGGAAAGGGAAGATTTTAAAACCAAGCAAGAGTTAGAAAAAATTACAAAATGTAAAATAAATAATTTTGATTATATTAAATTAAAAAGGTTTTGTACAAACAAAAACAATGCAATGAAAATCAGAAGGGAAACAATAAACTGGAGAAAAAATCTTTATAAAAAAAACTCTGACAGAGGTCTAATTACTCAAATATACAAGGAGCTAAAACAATTGTATAAAAAATCAAGCCATTCCCCAATTGATAAATGGGCAAGGGAAATGAATAGGCAATTTTCAGATAAAGAAATCAAAACTATCAATAAGCACATGAGAAAGTGTTCTAAATCTCTAATAATTAGAGAAATGCAAATCAAAACAACTCTGAGGTATCACCTCACACCTAGCAGATTGGCTAAAATGATAGCAGGGGAGAGTAATGAATGCTGGAGGGGATATGGCAAAATTGGGACATTAATGCATTGCTGGTGGAGCTGTGAACTGATCCAACCATTCTAGATGACAATTTGGAACTATGCTCAAAGGGCTATAAAAGAATGCCTGCCCTTTGATCCAGCCATACCATTGCTGGATTTGTACCCCAAAGAGATTATAGATAAACAGACTTATATGAAAATATTTATAGCTGCGCTTTTTGTGGTGGCAAAAAACTGGAAAATGAGGGTATGCTCTGCAATTGGGGAATGACTTGTGGTGTCTTCTGGTGATGGAATACTATTGTGCTCAAAGGAATAATAAACTGGAGGAATTCCATGTGAACTGGAAAGACCTCCAGGAACTGATGCAGAGCGAAAGGAGCAGAGCCAGAAGAACATTGTACACAGAGACTGATATACTGTGGTAAAATTGAATGTAATGGACTTCTGTACTAGCAGCAATGCAATGACCCAGGACAATTCTGAGGGATTTATGGAAAATAATGCTACCTATATTCAGAGGAAGAACTGCAGGAGAGGAAGCACAAAAGAAAAGCAACCGCTTGAACACATGGGTTGATGGGGGCATGGTTGGGGATGTAGACACTAAAGGAACACACCAATGTAACTATCAATAATATGTAAGTAAGTCTTGATTGATCACACAGGTTAAAACCAGTGGAAATGCGCATTGGATATCCGGAGGGTTAAGGGGGGTGAAGGGGATAGTAAAAGCAAGAATCATGTAACCATGGAAAATGTTTCTAAAAAAATAAAATATTAATAAAAAAAAAAAGAAAAAAGAAAACTGCTTTTAAAAAGGCCAGCTCAAGGATTCAGTGACTCACTCTGTGTTGGTGAGCCTGATTAGAGGAGGAGACTCTTTCCCTGGATCCTGCATCAGCTTGTGGTGGTGAGTGAAGTGATTCCTTCCTTGATTCTTCAGTGAAGAGACCCTCTCTGCTCATTGGTGCTTTGGTGGGATGCTCCCTTCTGCGTGAGTTCTGGTGAGATTCTTGGTGGTCTTAGCCTCTTGTTCACTGAAGGTTCTTGGCAGATTCTTCAGCATCTCCTGGCTCTTCAGATTTCGGCTTCCTCATTAGGACTTTGGATTCTGGTGAGATTCACTTTTGGATTTGGATTTGTGGTCTGCAGACATTAGGATTAAATTTAGGGTATTTTGTAGCTAGGCAGTACTTTCTATCTCTTTATCTACATTTTTCCACTTTCAGTCTTTCCACCTCTTTGTAACTAAAGCTGCTAAAAGTCATTTTGACTTAAGCTGTGATATTTTTAAATCAGCAACCACAATGTTACTTTAGAATTCTCGTATTTAGCATAAAACCTAAATTTAAATTCTTACATCAGGAAAAAATCCCCAAGGCCAGATGGATTCAGTGAAATCTGTCAAACATTTAAGGAAAAATTAATCCTAATACTATACAAACTACTTGACAAAATAAGCAAAGAAAGAGTCTTACCAAATTCTCTTTATGACACAAATATGTTACTGATACCCAAGCCAGGAAGACCAAAAACAGAAAAAGACCAATCTCCTTAATGAACATAGATGCAAAAATCTTAAATAAAATACTAGCAAAGAGACCATAGCAAGTTATCACAAGTATTATTCACTCTGACCAGATGGGATTTATACCAGGAATGTAAAGCTGGTTTAATATTAGGAAAACTATCAGCATAATTGATCATATCAATAATCAAACTAACAGAAATCACATGATTATCTCAATAGATGCAGAAAAACTTTGACAAAATACAACAACCATTCCTAATGAAAACTCTAGAAAGAATAGGAATAAAAGGGCCTTTCCTCAAAATAAGAAGTAGCATTTATTCAAAACCATCAGTAAGTATCATCTATAATGGGAATAAGCTACAAAACTTCCCAATAAGATCAGGAATGAAACAAGGATGCCCATTACCACCACTACTATTTAATATTGTACTAGAAATGCTAGTGGTAGCAATTAGAGGAAAAAAAGAAATTGAAGGCATTAAAGTAGGCAATAAGGAAACTAAACTATTACTCTTTACAGATGATATGATGGTATACCTAGAGAATCCTAGAAAAATCAACTGTAGGAATGGGATTAAAGAAAGTTGAATTTTGCTAAGAGCAAGTTTGAGAGGATTGAAAATTATCTCCAAAGTGCTAGGCACAAGCCAGGAACGCAGGAGAGAATTCTGGACTGCAGAGAGCTAAGGAGGAAGAAGTTTGAGGGAGAAACTGCCACTTCCTTTTCCTAAGCTGGAAGAGGAAGATGCAGCTTTCCTTGCCTTAACCTGTTTGTGGAAGTTTGGAGGTTCCTTTTTAACTGGAGAGCATCTTAAGGAAGATCTAGTCATATCTGCTGTGTTTGCCAATTTGTCTGAAGTTTTATCTGAAGATCCTGTCTGTTGGGCTCTGGGTTTTTTACCTCAGGGTCAAACCCAGCTTTGGGTAGACTCAGCCATCTTGAAGCCAGTCTTAGTAGATTTTGGAGACAACTTCTTAGAGAAACTACTAAACTAAAGACTGGGGATTATAGCCAGATAGATTAGTGAGCTTTGGGGGTAAACCTAACCAGAAACAAAGAGCTGGAAGTATAACTGGAAGAACTGAAGTGTCCATCGTGAGATGGACTTAGATTGGTTGGGTGAAGTATAAGAAATTAGAGACAGGGTATCCTTTTGTTTAATCCTCACAATCTACCTTGATTTCTAATAAATATAGATACCGTTTTCCTATAACATAGTCTCCAAGGATTTTATGTGCACTGGTCAAATGGAGGGAAGTGAACTTTGTTTCCTTTCACCAAAAGGGAATTGTGATACTTATGAACAGCCAAATAAGTATCCAAACCACTTCCCTAGTGTGGATAACATCATCTATCCACATTATTTCTTCACATCTAAAAAGAGAGTGGAAATAATTTTAGCAAAGTTGCAAGATACAAAATAAACCCACATAAATCATCAGCATTTCTATACATTTCCAATGAAAATCAGCAGCAAGAGTTAGAGAAACTCCATTTTGTAATAATTAAAATGGGTTTGACAAATATAAGAATTTTTAAAAGATTGTGGTCGCCATTTACAAAAATTAACTCTTAAATCATGATACTTAGTAGCTTTAATAGCTTTATTACAGCAAAAGAGTGATAGTAAGAGAGGGAAATGTAGGAAAGAGGTCACTCTTCTGCCTTAGAAGCAATATACAGGATTGATTCCAAGACAGAAAGTAAAGGTTTAAAGAAGGTATTAAAAACTTATTCCATGGAAAGTTCTCTGTCAAATGCTCATTTCATCCTTTGACTTGACTCCTCTTCACATACTTGATATTTCCTCCACTTTCATTGTTAGTGCTCAGAAGACATGAACCTAATGCTTGAGGAGAAAGACAGAGAATATGGAAAGATGTGGGTGGGAGGGCATCTTCTTAGTGCTAGAGAGGAGAACACGAGGAAGCATAGGTGAGGAAAGAGTCCAGGTGAGAACAAGTTAATGATTGGAAGAGATATCTTGCCCTTTCTCCTCAAACACGAGGCTAGGATCTCTGGGCTCATCTTCTCTTGTCATACTCGAGAGCTATTTCTCCATTCAGGATGGTCAGAAATGGCCCGAGTTTTGCCTTGGTCTCTATTTCTAGCTTTCATTTCTCTCCTGAACTCTACTTCCAAAGAACTGTTATGGTTAAAAATGATGAGGGCCGAGATCAAAAGGTAGAATAGTATTTTAATAAAAGCCAGGCTGATAGATAAACGGACCACGTGCCTATAAGAAACCTCTTCCAACCTCACCTCCGCCATTTACCTTTTCCTCTCTCCGCGCGCTCAGGTAGCTAAAAAGAGGAAGTCCCAAGTCACTTCCCCCTATTTTAAAGACCATCCCTCACCTTGAATACGTAATCCAAAACCCCGGAAACCCATTAGGGATCACGGGAAATGTAGTTCCAAGTATCCCAAGTGATTTTAGATGACATAGAACCCACAGTCTATCAGATCTTTTATCACATATGACAGAACATATGATATTGGCTTTATTGATGTTAATTACTAATAAACATTTATATTATGTATAATTATATAGTCTATCATATTGGGCAGCTAGGTGGTGCAGGAGATAGCGTGCCAGGCCTGGAGTCAGCAAGATCTGAGTTCAAATCTGGCCTCAGTCACATCTTAGCTGTCTGAGCTGGGGCAAGTCGCTTAACCTAGTTTGCTTCAGTTCCCTCCCCTGTAAAATGAGCTGGAGAAGGAAACGGCAGACTGTTCCAGAATCTCTGCCAAGAAAACTCAAAATGAGGTCATGAAGAGTCTGACATGAGTGAAATAACCAAACGGCAATAAACAACATCCGTCGTATTTGCACTCTGTGACTTTATATTACCGAGCAGAAGAAAGCATATTTATATAGCACTTGGGTGCCTCAGGTGACCCTCACAATATCCCTGGGATGGGGGTTGTGGAATTACAATTTGAACCCCAGAACTACAATTCCCAGCACCCCCATTTCCTTCTCTTGTTACACGCTAACATAGGGAGGACATGCCTCTTGCCCTCTTCTCCTGATCCAGTCTCTGGAGGTGGGGGTCAGTCCCAGCCAGGAGAATTTCTTCTCATGTGGCTTTACTCGGGTTTTTACTTTTATTCTTTTTATTTTCTACTTCAACTGGCTGTTAATAAACCTTATAAAATAGGATACTTGGAGTTGTTGGATGTTCATTTAAATTTTACAGGGTGCTCTGATTAGACCCCATTTTACAGATGAATTAGACATCTTCAACTTAAAATGTTCAAAAGAAACCCCACTGTCTCATTTTCTTATTTTTGCTAACCAGGCAGCCTGCCTCACAAACCTGTCATGTCAGTCTCCAGTGCGAAAGCTGGCTGAGCCCTGTCAGGGCTGCTCGTGGGTCTTCGATGTCCACCTGCCACCCAGTTCTCACCTGTGGCTCCTGGTCGCTGGGGCAGGAGCAGTGGCTGCACCCCAGGAAACCATCTCAACAGATGGGCTGAAGCCACAGGCCTCAAAGCTGTGGGCAAGTTAGGGGGGCTTCCCCCAGAGAAGAACGCTTTGTTCCAGCGGCCACGGGAGCAGGCTTAGAGCTTGCTCACACGTGGAAGATGCCAAGGCCGTGCCCTGCACCCCGAGCTGTCACATCCTCTTGCCTTTGCCTTGCCCGGGACTTGGATGGCTCTGGAAGAAAGAGCGAGGCCGACACTTCGATCTGATTTCAGCCCTCTTGGGGCATGAAGGACCACAAGCAGCCAAACAGCCAGGCGCTGGCTAAGCCTTATTGAGCCTCCCTTCGTGTTCTCCTTATCCAGACCCTTCTGTCCACTCATGCTGGCCTCTCCCCACTTCAATTCGCCTCCCACATGGGTGCCAAAGGGACATTCCCAAAGGCCAGACTTATCCCTATCGCTCCCCTGTTTAAGAAGTTCTGCTGACGCCCTCTCGCCTCCCCGGTTGGGGTCTTAGAAGGTTGTGGAGATCTCTTTATCATCTCTGATAATCTGATGACAGTTTAGTTGATAAGGAAATAAGGACAGGACAAGGGAAATGTCTTTTACTTCATGCTTCCAGCTCTGGCTCTAGGAGGCATGGAGTTTATTATATATGTTTCAAGACTCATTTCACACAAAAGAACCCCCCCCAAAAAAACTTTGCAGATGCGCAGAAGTTACAAATTATGTCACATCAAAACACAAAATATTGGCTTCAGAATAGACCAAGGCCAAGGCTGAATTTTTACTGGGTTCTTATCAGAAAGCCAAGTTGGGGAGTATCTTGGCCTTAGCTATAACAGGCAGCAGCATTCCTTGCTGTGTTAACAATGTTAACCCTTTAAATTCAGGTTTGATAGGAACTTAAAGCTTTTCAGTAAGGCCATAATACTTTTCAAAGAAATCACAAGGATCACAAAAGGGGTCAAAAGAGGAGTCTCAGATTTTTATCTATTCTCTTATTGGCTTCCCACAGAAGGTTACTCACTTACAAAAATGAACAAAAGGGAAATGGGTTTTGCATGATAATCCAGGTCCACCCCAGATGATTCCCCTGCCAGGGCCGGAGGGGGAAGAGAAGGGGGATGAGTTCAATCGGAAAACTTGTGGGGAAATTTGTTATAACATGTCATTGGAAATAAAGAAAAAAAAAAAGTGACCCAGAGGCCTGAACGTCCACCCTACAAGATGGTGGCGAATTCCAGTTCCCAGTTTGGGACCAAAGAGGAGAAGGAAGTTTAGCCTTCGTGTCCCCTTCCCCACAGCGTGGTTAATGGAGAGACTGCACCAGGAGGAGACACACTTCTAGCCAGAAGCAGGAGAGATTTTCTCCTTCTCTCTCCTCCCCCATCACCTAACAGGGTGTAGAGTGCAATTCGGGGAGGCGGGGCTTCTTCATTTTTAAGTTGATTTATTCGTCAACCCCTCCAGGGAAACTGAACTAGCCAGCAGCCTCCCTCCACAATCTGAATCTGAGAGTGGAGCAAAAAAAAAAAAAAAAAAAAAAAAATGGGGTCAAAAAACAACAACAGAGAGCTCGGCTGGGCCAAAAGAGAGAATACGCTGTTCTGGGGTGGACATCCCAAGCCACGCCTGACTGGTCAATAGTCACTGAGGAGGTGGCCTCAGAGACCGTGGCTCCTCCTCCATTTACTTCACCACAGGAAGGTCCTGTTGAGGCCAGGGAGAGGTCAACACATTCCGCCACATGGCCAGACCAGCGGAGTCCAACATGGTGCCTAGAGCTTGCCAACTTCCTAAGTCACTGCTCTTAATCCTGTTCTCCTTTTAAGAGCTAAACAAAGAAAGGGAGGCCCCAATCCATGGCATAGCCTGACCTTAAGTCAGACTGTTGGAAAAGGGAAAGTGATTCCACGATTGGATCTTAGCTTTCCACAATTGGGTTTGCCAACAATGCCCAAAGTTCGGGGCCAGGAACGTGTGGCTGAATCTCGGACAAAAGCTGCACTTCGGTGGATCGTATGACCGCTAATGACTGAAGATTTAACTAGGGAGGACTGCACGGGCTCTCAGCAGAAGGCTTGGTCCCCTGGCCACACAAAGGGAATTCTCTAAAAGGCACACGCAGAACTGAAGCCCACTGGCCGGAATCTCCATGCTAGAGGCTTTCCAGATAAAGCCACAAAGAAAGTGCAGCTTTTCCGGTGTTGAACCTCCCCAAATAATCCTTCAGTGGGGACACAAACTCAGACATTCTTGGCTTTGTCTCCGGGGCAATAAACTTCCAGGAGCTCAAGGCAGAGCTCTAGCTGGTGCTCCTGGGCTCAGATCCAATTCAAGGCTGGGAGAGCCGGCTCTGCTGCGGTGAAGAGAAGTCAGTCCTTACTGCAGAAGCGAATGACAGCAGTGCCAATTCCTACTTCACTCATTGTCCCTTCTCCTCTTCCTCTCCCAGGCTGGGCTCTGAGGGTCCGCTACCTGCTTTGGACCAAGCCGGATGGGAGATGGCAGGCATGGCAAAGGCCAGAATGCAAATGAGGTCATGGCCAGAGCAGCGGTGGGGCTTTCTTTGGCCCTTTGGCCAGGTAGGACGAGGCTTTGGGGGGATGGTTTGTAGGAGCTCTTCTTCCTAGGCCATCTTATCTAATACTTTGGCTAAAAATGAAGTGTCCATTGGCTGATTGCGAATGGGAGGCACTAGGTGGGGACTAATGGCAGCAGATCTAGAAACGGTGTGGAACCTAGAGGGTCAGAATTAAAAATCCTGACCCCTGTAAAATATTATAGTGAAACAGGCTGTCTTCAGGAATTCCAAACCTGGAGACCTTCCAGAGCCTAACCCTTGCATGATAAAGCAGCCTTATCTGCAGGAACTCCACCTTGCAGACATCCTGTCCCCCAAGATCCTGCCCCCCCATCCTTAAATATTCAGCTCCTGCACAGCTCAGGGTCCACATCCACTGTCAGTGCGTCCCTAGCCTTGGGCTAGACAATGAAGTCCCTTTGCAATTTGCATTGCTGGCTTCAGACTCATTTTTGGGGATCCCCTCAGGATTACTCTGTAGATACCCGAGGGAAGTCAGAGCTTCCCCTGGGAATACAGCTCGCCCCTTCTGGAGGGAATTGGGGGGATGAGCCCCGAGGAGGCGCTTCCATCCACATTCACCTCCTTGGAGCTCTCCCTACAGGACATGCCCTCCCTTTCCATGCAAGGACTATCAGCCTGTGCTTCCCTTCTGCTCAGCTCCCTTCATCTACAATCAGCCTCCCCTAATCCAGTCGAACTGGTGGCTCAGTAGAGAGAGCTAGCCCTGGGGAAGGGAAGTTCTGGGTTCAAATTGTGGCCTCAGACACTTCCTTGCTGTGTGACCCTGGTTGAGTCACTCTACTCTGTGTGCACAGCCTCTATAGCTCTTCTTCTGCCTGGAGTCCAGAGACTAAGACGGAAGGGAAGGTTTGCTAACAAATGCAATGGCGAGGCATCCATGAGTCCCCATCCTCCTGCTGTGTGCCAGGAATGGCCAGGCACTGGGGACACCCACAGAAAATGGAGGCTCCCATTCTAGGGGGGACAGTCAAGGTGACCCGGGCATTGCACAGAGATGGCCTGGACACTGAGCCCCCACCCAGGCGACCTGTAAGCAGGGAGATTCCCTGCTCCTTCCTGGCCTTGTGACTCTGGACCCAAGAACATCTGATAGATGCCGGAAGGCCCTGAGAGGAGGGTCCCAATTGAATCTGCCTTCAGTTGGAAATGGCTCTGGAGATGCACCTCCAGGCTGGGCCTGGCTGGCATCAGGCTGTATCTCCCACATCCCCCTGTCCTCTGCGCTAGCAGGGCCCCCCCTATTGTCTTCAGGCCCCCCCAAACCCCACCCAATGCCCGAGTGGTTACCACACTAGAGTCAGGGACTCGCTCTTATAAAGAGTATGAAGACCCCGGAACTGAGGCATTCGGGGAGCAAGGAACCCCCCTTTCCATTCACGCCCTTCCTGGGGGACGCCCCCCAGGACCAGCTCCCCGGCTAGCGGGCCCACCTGGCTGTCCTCCTGGCCTTTCTCCACGTCACTTTCCCAATTAATAAACTTCTCTTTTTTCTTTTAAGCTAAGTCTGGAGTCTTGCGTTTTTGCAAAAGGCATCTTTCCAGGCCGGGGGCCACCCTGGTCCCCCACTCTGCACCCACGGCAAGGGCTCGCTGAAGGGATCCCATCCCCCTCTTCTCGCTGCGCTCGGGGCTGGCCGGGGGCCCTCTGGGATTCCAGGAAGAGCAGCCAAAGGCGGGAAGGCAGGCCCCGGCGCCCCGGCTAGGCAGGCTGGTCCTTTTCTGGCTCCAGCCCCAGGGAGGACTGAGGGCGGCCCGCGGGGACTACCCCGGGGAGGGGGGGCGGGGCCGGGGCCCCCAGTTCAAAGGCGGCCTCAGTCACTCCCCCCCATCCCCACTCGGTCGCCTCGGAGAGGTACCCAAGCCAGGTGGGGGCTTTCCAAGTCTGCTGGCTCCGGCGCCCAAACTGGGCTCTCCGAAGGCTCTCCTCAGCCCTTACTCCGCCCCGGCAGCGCCACAGAAGTGTCGGCACCCCTAGCCTGGGGGAGGGCCAAGGTCTCCGGGAAGCCTCCCAGAAAGGGGCACAAGGCTGCGGGGGCGGGAGGCCAGGCACCCCCAGGCGGCCGGGGAGCGGCCCTGGAGGCCCACCCAAAGGAGGCTGGGGGAGAGCACAGTTTTGGGGGGAGACTCTCCGGGCCCCCACACAGCCCCGAGGGCAGACTGGGGGCGGGTGGGGGGTTGAGGAGACCCCGCGGGACTCTGACCCTCCCGGACACCTGCTGCCTCGATGGCCGCCCAGGTCCCAAAGATTGTGACCAGCGCTGTCACGGACACTTCCCCCCCCCCCCCCCCCCTTGGCTAGGCACGCGGACACACCCAGCTCAGCCTTTGTAAGCGCTGGTTACTGGCCACACCTTTGGGAATCTGCACCTGCGCCCTCCATGTGACATCTTAGACTACAACTTCCAGAAAGCTCTGGGGCGCAGCAACCAAGAACTACAATTCCCAGAAGGTTCCGGGTTACGGTGACGGACAACAATGCAGGCCTGAGGGACAACGCCCTAGCCTTGCGGGGATCTGCGCCTGCGCACTAGAGGCTACGTCTTGCACTACAGCTCCCAGAAGGCGCTGGGGCACGGTAGCCAGAAGACTACGGCTCCCAGAAGGCACGGGACTGCGGACAATTAGGGGGACCCGACACCCTGCGCATTCTTCTCGCAGTCTCCCCTCCCCCACGGGGTTCTGCACCTGTGTAGTCTAGGCTGTGTCTCGTACTCCAACTCCCAGAAGGCGTCAGGACGCGGACAACAATGGGGACTCGAGGGCCACTCCCCTCCTTCCGCCCCGCTTCTACTGCCTCCCTCCCTCCCAGATCCCGCGGGGAGCTGATCCCCGGGATGCCACGGGCTCGGGCCGTGAAACGAGAGGTTGTGCCGCCCCCTACACACGCACGGACGCCCCGCTAGCATCCGAACGTCCGAAGGCCCGGCCTCCGGGGCGGGGTCTGAGCCTCTGCGCTTAGTGCCCCAGCCGCGGGGTGGCGCCCTCTGTGGGGCGCTGACCTGTTCTTTCTGCCTCGCTGGGATGAGCGAGTCGGAGCCGTGCTGGAGGGAGGGAGGAGGTGCGGGTCCGGGAGCCGCCCCAGGGGCCTGGAGCCGCGGCTTCCTACGGGCAGGGTTCGAGTCCTCCCCCTGGTGCTCGTGCCCTGGGCGACTTTCGGGCCTCAGTTTCCTTCCCTCGTCTCCCCTCCGCCCTCGAGATCGAAGGCCTACGAGTATCCCTGAGCAATGGGCGGGGCGGGGGCGCAGGTCGTGGCCTGTAAGATGTCCCCAATCTCTTAGGAGTCAATGAGCTGGCCCGACCCCAGAGAAGAGGCCCGGAGACACCCCAACCCCTTTCACTCCCGGCGTGGGATGCCGTCCTCGCCCCAGGGGCGGTACCACTTCGAGGGGGGGGACTTTTTAACCCGTGAAAGGGAGGGCTTCCTGGAGGAGGTGAGCCTCTTTGGGAAAGGACGGGATAGCCAAGCGAGGGGCAACAATAAGGGAGAGGAGGAGGTGGCTGAAATGGTCAGCGCAAGGGATGACCCGGGCGCTGGACCGCCCCGCGAGGGTTGGGGAGGGCTAAGGACGACGCCCCGAAGTCAGGAATCGGGGTCGCTGGAAGGACGGTGGCGCCCCCAACCGAGAGGGCACGTTGGGGGATGAGGGACGCCTTCCCCAGGCCGAGGCAGGCAGGCAGCAAGCCAGCCGGAGGCCCTCCCTCTGCTCGCCCCGCCCCCTCGTGGCGCTGTCCAGTGCTGACGCCTCTCCCGGCTCTTCTGGGCCTCCCAGCTGGGCGCTCCGGGAGGGGCTTGTGGGGAAAGGAGGGCGGCCCGAACCCCGGAGAAGCACATCTGCTGGGCTCAGCGCTGCCTCGGGCCGGAGGGCCGCCTCTCACCCCCGGGCTGGAGCCTGACCTTCCCTCTTCCTTTCTGTCTCAGTAACAACTCTAAGGCTCCAGGGCGAATAGGGGTACGTGACTCAGCCAGGGTCTCTGAGGCCCTGTCCAGCCACTGACTCCCAGAGCTGCCCCAGAGGCTGCAGCGTACCGAGCGCATGAACAGGCGCTTCCCCCCCTTCTGTCTTCTCTGAACAGCCAACGTTTAACCGAGAAAATCCGCTCTGGATTCTGAGCCTCCTCCAGTCAGTTATCAATCCCTTCCTCGCCTTCCCTCTTAGAGTCAATACTCTGGGTTGGTTCTGAGGCAGAAGAGCGGTTAGGGCTAGGCCAAGAAGTTAAGTGACTTGTCCAGGGTCACCCAGTGAGGAAATGTCTCTGGTCAGATTTGAACCCAGGACCTCCTGACTCCAGGCCTGGCTCTCCAGAGCCCTCCCTGAGATCCTCGATGGATCAGACGCACAAGAGCAACTTTGAGCAACAACCTCACCTGTCAAGGGCTGGAAAGAAGAGTTTGGGGACCAAAAAGAGAGGTTTCATTCCAAAGGAAATGTGGTAAGTGCAGGAAATGCAGGAAGTTATTTAGCTTCTCCTGTCTTCTCTCTGTGGCAGCTGGGTAGCCCAGGAGGGAGGGCCCTGGGCCGGGAATCAGGAAGACCCAAGCACAAATCCAGCCTCACCACGAGGCATGGCACCCTTTTTGCCTCAGTTTCCTCCTCTGTAAAATGAGCTGGAAAAGGAAATGGCAAACCACTCCAGGATCTCTGGCAAGAAGGCACCAAATGGGGATCACAAAGAGTCTGACGGGACTGAAAAACAACCCACCAATAAAAGTAGATAATTCGTGGTGAGGGACTAAAGCGCAGGGGGAGACCCCGAGAATGGAGAATATAGATCTTCCAGTCATCCACACAGATGTGATCACTAAAACCCCTGCGACGGAGGGACCGAGTCATCAAGAAAATGGAAGGGAAAGAACAAGAGGGCTGAGGACAGAGCCTTGGGGACAGCCAGAGGTTCGGAGTGTGACCTGAGTGATGAGTAAAGCAGACTAAAGAGGGATTCAATAGACACTGGTAAAAGGGAAGAGTTAGGGTCGAACTCTGGATATTTACGAGTTTTGGTCGCCAGGAGATGGATTACACGATTCCCAAATGAAAGACCCAAGTCAGGAGGACTTTTATGGTAGTTTATTTACAAATAGGAAGAGTGAAGGTAGGAAAAATGAGAGAGAGAAAGAGAGAGAGAGAGAAAGAGAGAGAGAGAGAAAGAGAGAGAGAGAGAGAGAGAAAGAGAGAGAGAGAGAGTGAGTAACTCTGGCCTAATCTGGAGGCTCAAACCAGGCAAGGCTTCAGAGGTCCCGGTAAAGGGGGCACAGAGGTTAATTAAACAAGGCTTCTAGCCACGAGGCCTCTGATGAGAGGCCTCTTTTGAGGCTAGGGCCTCCAGAAAGGCCAAGGGAAGAGAAAGAGAGTCAGCCTAACTTACCCACGTGACAATTCAAAGGGAAGCTGTCTAAGGTCTCACCAGAGCTCCTCCAAAGGCCAAGTTCGAAAGGCAAAAATCCCCCTCACAGGAAGTTACCATCATATTTAAAAGATATTTCTTTTCGTCACTTCCTGTGTCCACCTCCAGTTCTATGTGGACAAATGGCAGCCTCAACCCTGTTTTGGACTGCCCAGGGGGCAATTCCTTATTTTTGTTTTGTCACTAGCACGTGTGGGTCACAGATCTCCCTCCTCGCCACTGAATTCTAAGTTGGGTGGGGTGACATTCTGGTGGCTAAAGTCTAAAGAATGAATAAGGGTGAGCTAATTCCATTTTTACACAAGAGAACAAGAGAGCAATATCATGGAACAGAGAAGAGCAGTGTGAAAGGACATTCTTGGTTCTCTTTGTCTCTTCTGAATTTATACTTGTGAAAAGGGAGTCCTTTATTCTCTTTGCCTAGTTGGAGTTAACACTTTGGTTAACAATAACTTAAGAACCCCTACTTAGTACCTCACTAGATTGGGAGGACTGGGTGAACTCTTCTTTGTCTACTTTTGAATTAATCAACAAAAGCAGAATACACCCATACTTAACCCTAAAGTAAGGGAAACTTACTACAGGAGTTTACACCTCTAAAAGGAAGACACCCCTACTTAACCTTAAGTAGGTGCAACTCATGTGCTAACTGGGTAACAGCTCAGTAACATGCCAATCCAAAATGGATGACAACTCAGAAATGCGTGAATCCTAGGAGGAGAATGAACACTTTTAGAAGGGACAAGTCAATCCCACAGACGCTGCCCCTGGGCAGGGCTGGACAATTTGGAAACTGATTGATTCCTGTGAAGAGGGGCAGGGACAGGAAACCACCATAAAAGCCACAAAATCCTGAGGCTGAGGCAGTCTGGTGAAGTTGAGTCTGGTGGAGGATGTCTCCTGGAGATAGTCTTCCAGTGAACTTCACTGGAGGCTGCGCCTTGGATTCTGACTCCTAGACTACTTCATTGGGTGAGTGAAAAGGGCTGACTCCTTTCCTAGACTCCTAAGAGACTGGCTTCCATCTTGGAGGAGACCTTATAGTTATTCACTATCCCCCCTCCTAGCTGAGTACTAGTATAGGTAGTTTCTCTAACCTCTCTCACATTTCTCTACTTTATTGTTTCCCCTCTATTTTGTAAATAAACTTCCGAGTTAAGATAGAATAACTTTGGTGACCATGTTATTTCACATAATTTGAGTCCAACCACTACATTTAACCTTTACAGCAGGCAACATTGGCAAATACTGCAGATAGATCAAGAAGGATGAAGACTGATAAGAATCCATGAGATTTCATAATTAAGAGACTACTGGAGGGGAAGCTAGACAGAGCACTGAGCCTGGAATTGGGAGGACCTGGGCTCAAATCTGGCCTCAGATACTTCCTAGTTGTGTGACCCTGAGCAAGTCACATCTCCCATTGCCTAGCCCTTACTGATCTTCTTAGAATAGATACTAAGAAGGTTAGGGTTTTTATTAAAAGAGATTATTGGTTATTTTGAAGAGAGCAGTTTTGAAGAGATTATTGGTTATTTTGAAGAGAGCTGAATGGTGGAAGGGGGTGTGTGTAAAGGCTGTTGGGAGATAGAACCAATAAAATGATAACTGATTAGATATGTGAAATGGGGGAGAGGAATGAGTTGAGGATGAGACTGAGATTGTGAACCTACATGACTGGAAGGATGGCAATATCCTTGATTGAAATAGGAACATTCAGAAGAGGGTTGGGTACAGGGGGAGACAGTTCTGTTTCATACTTGTTGAGTTTGAGATGCCTACACAACATCCATTTGGAATGTCCAGTAAGCAACATGGATGTCAAAAGCCAACCACATTACACCCTTGCTTAAGAAGCTTTGCTGGCTTTGTTGCCTTTACATGAAATAGAAACTCCTCTGTTTAGTATATAGAGTCCTTCACACCGTGGTCCCAACCTATCCTTCCAGAAAGATTACACCTCACTCATCCTCCTGCTTTCTAAACTCCAACCAGACTAATCTACTTGCTAGTCCTTAAACAAGACATTCATTTGTCTGTGTCTGTCCCTTGACCTAGGTTTTCCCCATGTTTGGACTATTCACCTTCATCCCCCCTTTTGGAATCCCAAGCTTCCTTCAAGGCTTAGCCTGGAGTGTCATCTCCTACAAAAGGTTTTTCTTGATTCCCACCTCGTTAATACCCTCTTTGAGATTACTTTCTGATTTTGTAAAAACCCACCTCTTCTTAGAATCAATACAGTGTATTACTTTCCAAGGCAGAAGAGCAGTAAGGACTATGCAATGGGATCAAGTGACTTGCCCAGGGTCACACAGCTAGGGATTTGAGCCCAGGACCTCTTGTCTCTAGGCCTGGCTCTCAATCCACTGAACCACCTAGCTGTCCCCTTTATGTGTGCATCTTGTTTCTCTCCAGTAGAATGTAAGCTCTTTGAGAACAGGGACTATGTCGTTTTTGCCTTTGCATCCTCTATGCCATATAGTTCCTGGCATGTTGTTGTTCAGTCATGTCTGACTCTTTGCGAACACTTTTAGGGTTTTCTTGGCAAAGATACTGAAGTGGTTTGTCATTTCCTTCTCTAAACTAATTTTACAAATGAGGAAACTAAGGCAAACAGGGTTAAATGTCTTGCCCAGGTCACACAGTTAGTGTCTGAGGCCTGATTAGAATTCAGATCTTCCTGACTTCAGGACCAGCATGGAAAACTAAATGTTCTGTCAGAATCAGTGGGCGTGTTGGTCAATTTGTCAGAACTGACTGATTTTTTCCCCCTTTTTCTCCTTTTTTATTCCCTGTTACAAAACTCCGGATGCTTTCTGGGCAGTAAAGACGGACTCTATTTGGAAGTGGATGTTTATATCTTTTGGCATAAAAATGAAAAAGTAATTAAGAAAACAAAATGTCACCAAATAAAGAAGGAAGAAGTAGGACATTGCCTCCAACAGTGTATTATTCGATAGCCTTCCATGGGCAAAAGCTCTTACCCCAAAGATGGACTATATAAATATGAAAAATGATAGATGCTTGTTTTTATATAAATTAGTATTTTAATTAAAGCCATGTTGATAGATAAAATCATTAGACCACGCGCTTGTAAGCATTCAAACCTGCCGCCTCCAGAAGCGCCTACTCGCCAAAGAGCCCACTCCCTCCTAACCCAGGAGATTTAAGCTCTCCCCTGCGTCAAGACGTCGGAAACTGAAATCAGTTGGACCATGTTGGATCACGGGAAATGTAGTTTTGATACATTTCCCTTGTCCATAGAAATATATATATATTTAGAATGGCATTCCCCAAATTTCACTTTTTACAACTAGATGGTTAAATAGTGACATGCCCTGTCATTCATCAGGAAAGCAAGATAGCTGGACTCCCAGAGGTGATCTTCTCTTGTGCCTGTTCCATGGTTTTTACAAGGCTGTGTTGCAAGCCTGGGCCCATGCCATCTGAAGCAATAGGTACAACTCACTTTCTTGACAAGCTTTATTCAAGGACACAGACCAGCTGGCAGGGTCTGCAGGGTATAGGATTGTGGCTGCCCCTGCTATGCACCACTTACTTTTTCCTCCAAGGAAACATTCTATTTGGGCCTGTGAGGGATCCTGCTTTGGCAGACTATAGAACCAATAAGAACTACTCATTAGCCTTATATTGGCAAGCACGTGCCCAATAAAACTTTTTTACTTGCCAGGCAACTACTGAGGTGTTCTCTGGCTCCTACGCTGTGCTTTAGGTTTCCTACCATTTGAAAGCACAAGGTGGCCTACTATCTCTTTCCTCCATTTATCATTCTATGTCTTGAGATTCTGTAGGCACCACAGTTGGATAAAAAAATCTGGACCTTGACTAGTCTTATGAGCTTTTAACATTTTAACATTCATGGGGCTGCAGGACCTTAAAGAATTTAATTCCAAAGAAACTGAAAATGAGAACAATAAGACTTATATCATGAGGAAGATGATGATTTTATCACTGGGGCCAAGGGAGTCCAGGATGAAAGGAACATATCTATTCCAATAGTACTTATGGTGTCAATAGTGCAGTACCTCTCCTCCTACTCTCTGAACTCCCACCTGCCCAGGAAGGTCATATCCGCAGAAGGTGGCTGCTCCCTCTTCACAGCAGGGCTATAAGGGTGGCCCTCAGGAGTCGTCAGGGACTTTTCTTTAAGACTATAGCTCATGATACCCACACTGGTGTCCTCTCCATGGTTAGCAGTTGATGTCAAGTAGTCAACCAAATTTAATTGGCTTTTAGAAAATGATATCCATGAAGGTATCAGAATAATTCATGGGAAACTTGCCCTCAAAAGCTTGTGGGATGCTCACTTTCCCATGGAAAGTGAACTCAAGCTTAGTGAGCACATGTGATACAGGGGGCAATTCATAGAATGATGTGGACTGAAATGACCCACAAACCCTGACAAATAGTTGTCAATCAAAAGAACATAGTTACAATAACTAATTGATTAGAAGGGGACCACCCTTCATATAAGACACATGAGTTGCTTAGATTTACAATTATGAGAAAACTCATTAATCTTTAGACATAACCTAAGTCAGTGATGGTGAACCTTTTAGAGATGGAATGCCAGGCCCCTCACCCCCAGAGACTGAGTACCATACCCTGCTACCCCCAGACTAAGTGCTGTTCCCTCCCCCTACCCCGGCTCACCTCCCTCAGCCCCCACCCTTAGCCAGACAGGGAAGGGAGGAAGCACTCCCATTGGGCTGCTGGGCAGAGGGTCAGGTTATAAGATGTGTGTGTGGAGAGGGGGAAGACAGCAGCCTGAGTGCTCTGCTCCCCTCCAGCTCTGCCCCACTAGCTATGTGCCATGTTGTGAGCTTGTGAGGCCCTCAAACCTAACTCCTCTGCAACCCCACCACAGGAATCACCTTCACCACACTCAACAGACTATCATCTGCCCCGCACCCTCATGCAGCATATGAGGTGTCCCCCTGTTATGAGTAAGATTAGATTAGCTACTTATTAGGTATTGATTATATATTGATTAGGAAGTACCTAGCAGGAAGGAGCTGGAGCTGGGAATTCCAGGTTGGAATGAAGGAGGAGGAAGTCTATGTGTGTTCTGTGTGTGGACTCCATTAGTGGTAGGCAAAAACTGTTGCCAGCCTGGGAGAACTCAGAGCAAAGGACACCTTGCATCCTGTTTTCCCCTGGATCCTGTGTGGTGTGGCATTTAAGGAAAGAACAAGAGAAGAGGACAGTGCTTCAAGCAAAACCCTTACTGCTTAGTTCCTGAGACAACTGTAGCTCCGGGCATCCAGACATCATCAGTGGATTGCAGTGAGAATCCCAAAGCCAAAAGCCCCAGCTGTACTCAAACCTGGCAGGTTCCAGGTGTGAGGCAGAAACCCAGAGACTCAGTATAGCTCCTTGGGCCCTATTAGTTAGATAGCTTAAATTAGTGTAGTGAATAAGTCCTTCCCTGTCCCTTTGGGTTTTGTTATTATATAGGTGTTAAGATTTTAGAGTAGTCATTCCTATCCCTCCTTTTAGTTGTTTCTAATTAAAACCCAATTTCACCTTGTTACCTTGTCAGTTAATTCAAGGCCTCTGGCCAGAGTGACAGTTGGCTGTTATTTTTCCAGTTGGGAGTGGTGTAGCTGTACAAGACTTCAGTGTTCAGTTTTAGTCTCTCTTACATCCCAGAGAGTGTTCCCACAAACCCCATAGTTGAATTTTAATATCCCTGGTGACCCCATTACTTATATTTTCCTACACCCCCCCCCCAGCACCTTACCACAGACAGGGAGGGGAAGAAGTGCTCCTACTGGGCTACTGGGCAGAGGGACTGGGGAAGTGAGGAATGTCCTCAGGCACTTGGAGAGGAGGAGGGGAATAGCTCTGCCCTAGTTGCTCTGCTTTCTCATAACAGACTCTGGTGGTTGACTGCAGACATGCCCACAGAGAGGACTCTGCATGCCCTTTTTGGCACATGTGCCATAGGTTCACCATCACTGACCTAGGTCCTTGGGTGGGGTCTCTGGACAGCAAGTACAGATGGTTCCGTTTCCCAGTCACTCAGGACTAGGATCAAATAATGCTCAATTTCCACACTCAATGCCTCCCTTAGAGTCTGTGCAGAAAAGAGCAAAATTTGACCTAAAGTTGCCCTGGGGTATTTAATGTCTTTAGCATCCCATTTATATTGTGGTTTACTCCCCAATGGTGGGCAAATAGAGTGAACTGAACCATAGATAAAGCCATGGAGACCAAAGTGGACCATGGGTAAAGTGACATCAGCTCCCTGGAGACACAGGACAACTGCACAAATGACCCCTCCCTTTGTAACTAATCAAAAGGCATTCCTGAGAACCCCTACCCAGCTATCTCTCTTACGCTGGCTTTTACTTTTGCCTTTACTTACCTATGTTACCTTACTATACTAGCTACTGCCACTATATTCTCTTATAATAGTTTGTTTCCTTGCAGTAAAGACTGTTTGAGCCATCAATCCAGTTTCTTGGATGAAATCCCAGTTAGCCTTGACCCCATCAAGAAATAGCTCCTCAGTCTTCTTGCTAGAATTCTCCATTTGTAATTCTCTTTTTAGCTGAGTATGGGTTTTCTGGTGAGTTCTTTGTGGAGATTTGAATCCTCCTTTTCCTTTCACTCCTGGGTTTCTTATTCAGTCACGGTGTAAAATTGGAATTTGGGAGATGCCATCTAAAAGTATATATATATATTTTCTATGGACACATGAGAGACGTTGAAACTACATTTCCCATGATTCCTCATGGCAAACAGGAAGCATGATGATGTAAGAGAGGGGTTAAATCTCCGGGGTGAGGAGGAAGTCACCCTCTTAGCTAGCAGGCGCAGGAAGAGATGAGAGGTAACAATAACGGCTGAGGTGGCAGTTTTGAATTCTTACAGGCGCGTGGTCTAATGATTTTATCCCTATCAGCATGGCTTTAATTAAAATACTAATTTATATTATTATATCAATCTTTATTATTTTTAATCGCAACAACAGACACCAACCACTGATGTCCTAGGAGCCCAGCTAGGATATCCATGAAAAACCCAAATCCTCCAGTTCTCTTCCTGTCAAAGTGAGGAGGAGCTAATAGCCAGTGTTTATATGAGTATTATCTCATTTGATCCTCATAGCAAGCCTGGGAGCAGAGGGGCTATTACTATCACTGAAGGAAGTGAAATGATTTGTTTCAGGTCACCCCAGTAGAAGGTGTCCAAGGTAGGATTTTAACTTCCTGATTCCAAGGCTAGCACTTGACTCTGTTTCCACAATGGTTCCATACTTATTTGTTTCTCTGGACACTGATGAAGATAACCCTAGGCCAAGCCCTCACGTCCTCACCTGGCCTATTGCACAAGTCATCTAATTGTTGCCCGTTTCCACTGTCCTCCCAGTCAACCTTCCCAATCTATCTTCCATATAGCTGGCAAATAAATCTAAAACCAAGGACCCATCACTGCCATGCTTAAGCATCATCGATTCCTCGCTGCATCTAGCAGCTTGGCATGTAGTCTTCCAATCTGGCTCCAGCCTGCATCTCTAGTCCTCATATTATTCCTCCTTCATGCACTCGCTCAAATAGACACAATGTCCTAAGCTTATTGCTCCATCTTCCATAGCAGCCTTTGCCCAGGCTGCCAACCCTTTGTCTGGAACACTCTCCCCCCCTTTCTTGTCCCTAATTCTCTGAACCATACCTTCCTTCAAGCTTCAACTTAGGTCAGGGTTGGAGTTCGAGTACCCAGAGGGCAAATTCAAGCTGTCTGTTAGCTCCCCAATTACCAGAGAGAGCAGAGGTGTGAAGTGCTTGCTTTGGCTGGCTAGAAAGGGGAGGGGGCGGGGGACATGCAAAAAATGTCCTCAGGCACTGGGAAGAGGGGGATGGAACCTGGGCATGTGTGCCAATACTTCGCCAATGCTGGCTTAGGTGAACTCTTCAGGGAAACCTTTCCTAAACTTCTTTTCCCCAAATTAGAAAATATTTACTTATCTGAATACATAATATACCAGTCCAATGGAATAATGTGTATGTGTATTGAGAGAGAGAGAGCACTTTTCCCCAAAATATAACATGCAGCAGAAATTAAATCCAGAAAAGTACACAAAGGAAAAACTCACCAGGATAAACAGAAGCAAACATGACCTTTTTTTTAATAGTCTGGTTAAAGTTAATGTACATAACTTTTACTGAGCAATTTGTAAGTATTAGTTTATGCTGCATTTAAACTACTTAAAATTTGTCTGGGTAACTGAACTTTTGATTTTAGAATTTTAGAATTTTTCAAAGGAAGCTAACCATCTAAAATTACATCAAGTAAATCTTTTTAAAATCTTGTAGTTCAGGCACTATTTGAGAAGAAGAGAAAGGAACCAGCATTTAGTAAGCACTTACTGTGTGCCAGACACCGTGATACACGCTTTACAAATATCTCCTATGTTCCTCACAACAAACCTGCAAGTAGGGGCTGTTCTTATCCCCATCTTACAGGTAAGGAATATGAAACAGAGGTAAAGTAACTTACCCAGGGTCACACAGCTAGTAAGTGTCTGAGGTCGGACATGAACTCAGGCCTACTGCTTTTGTCACTGTCTGCCATAGCTGCCTGAGATTACATACCTGAACTGTCTTATACAATTCTACTGGCATCTGTCAACATCTATTATGCATTGTAAGAAGGTCCAAAAAGCAAAATACACTCTTTTAAATCTCTCAAAATACCAAACAACAAAGTGGCTGGTGACATCCACCTTTCCAATTCCCTAGTCTTTAACGAGGGATAACTTAAGGTTTTTTTTCATGTTTTCTATTTTTTTATTACCTCACAGTCCTTTCATCATGAGCCCTCCCTCCCTCCCACCCCAAAACCCCTCCACTGTAAAGTCCATCTATGCAAAAAACAAACACGCAAATGGTCCACGTCTCACAAGATGTGCCTCACTCAAAGCTCCATCCCACCATCTCTAGCCAAGAAAAGGGAAACATGCTTCAGGGTCAGTCTTCTGAAGTTGAGGCTGATTGCTGCAGTAATGATGACTTCTGTGGTCAATGTATAGATGCTTCTCGGTTCAAACTCCTCCCTGCATCAGTTCTCACACATCCCACCAAGTTTCTCTGCAGTCTTCAGTTGTCCTTGCTCATGGGATTCCATTACATTCCCAGGCCACAACTTGCTTCCAGTTCTTTGTTACCACAAAAAGTGCTGATCTCAATATTTCTGTACATGCTTTTGGAGGATTTGTTCCCCTTCTCTCTCTGGCTTTCTCAGAGCATACATCAGAAGTGGTATCGCTGTATCCAAGAGCAGATATAGGAGAGACTTTTCTCTTATAATTCCATATTGTACTCTAGAATGGAACGACCAATTCACAGCATGGCCAACCATCCAAGTGGCCCTCCAGCACTGTGCTTTATTTCTGTAAAAAACATTTCTGGTTGTTTCTAAGACCCAAGTATGTCTTAGTGTAGAAAATCCCAGATTGTCTACATATTGGACTTATCCTAGAGTTTTTCAGTCTCCTCCTGTGACTTGTTAGAAATAGACAGATTTGTCTAGGCTTATTTCATTTACTGAATTACCTCATGCTAATTTACTGATCCTTGTTTCAATTTATTTTTCAGTGAGGCTCTGGGATTCCCTTAGAAAAACCATCACAGCCTCTCTGAATGGAGATAATTTTACTCACTCTGGCTAGGCTAATTCTGATTCTACATCTAGCACTTATTGTTGTTCAGTCTTATCCAGCTCTTCATAACCCCAGTTGGGGTTTTCTTGGCAAGTTACTGGAGTGGTTTGCCATTTCCTTCTCCAGCTCATTTTACAGATGAGAAACTGAGGAAAAAGAGTTAGTGATCTGCCCAGAGTCACACAGTTTATAAGCGTCTGAGGCAGCTTTTGAACTCGGGAAGATGAGTCTTCCCAACTCCAGACCCAGCACTTTATCCACTGCTCCACCTAGCTGCCCTTCTAGCATTTTAGAACTATATGAGATAATAGTAATGACAGTGAATGTCCTTGTCTTGCTCCTAATCATCCTGGGAAAGCTTCTATTGTTTCTCCATTGTAAATAATGTTAGCTCTCGGCTTTACAGATGCTGTTTATCATATTAAGTAAAGGTCGGTTTATTCCTATGCTTTTTATTTTAATGTTTTGTAAAGAACAAGGGCTGACTTTCTGTCAAAGGCTTTTTTGGGGAACCTATTAACCTTGTCATTTGATTTTTTTTTTTGCATTAATAGAATATGTTACAGTAGCCTCTTTGGTTATATTTTATTTGACATTTCTGCATTAATATTTATGAGTGAAACAAATCACCCATAATATTGATGAGGGTGGCAAACTGAATGAGAAAGGAAAAGCCAGCAGTTTGTTGTTTACAATATAAAGACTCATACTGAGTTAAAATGAATAGGCATATGTCTGAGATGAATTTGTTAAAAGTAGCAATCACAACTTAAGATAAAGCAATAATAAAAACAGATATAGTAAAGAGATAAGTGGGAAGCATTATGTACAGCAGTACCACAGATCAAGAAAAAAAGTCAATATTATATTTGTACTTAATAGCACACCATTCATATTCTTAAGAGGAAAAAGTCAAAATATAGAGCATTAGGCAGGAAAAAAATAGAATCATTGAGGACTTAAAAACAAAGAGGAATCTAAAAGAAAAACTAACAAAAAAGTTAGGGATCTGAAGAGACTATTAGAAAACTAGATAGGATAGACTTTTGGTGATTATTGAATGGAAGTTAAAAGGAGTATACATTTTTTTCAGTCTTATAAAAATTAACCACATGCAATGGCACAAAGAACCCATAAGCAAAATTTAGAGGTGGGCTTAAAAAAATCCTTTACAGACCACAATCCAATAAAATTGTGATTAATAAGAGCAATCTAAAGAAAATATTCCAACTTCAATAATATAATACTAATAATAGTCAAAAACAAATAAATGAAACAATAATCATATCAAAGAAAATGATAAAATGATACAATATACTAAAACTTATGGGATGAAGCCAACATGATCCTTAGGGGGAACAGATAGAAATATAAGTAGAGATAGATATGCCTACATCAGCAAAAGAGAAAGAAAAATGAGATATACATGAATTGAGCATGCAACTAAACTAGAAAAACATTCATCAATCACCAGGCCTTTATTGATTACCTACTAATTGCCAGGCACTATGCTAGGTACTGGGAACATAAAGACAAGATTGAAATCACTCCTGTCCTCAAGGACCTTACACTATTGGGAGAGATACCATTTATATAAATAAGTATATACAAAATAAATATAGGGTATATGGGAGAAGGAGGGCGTATCAGAAACTGAGGAGATCAGGAAAGTCTTCAAATAGAAGACATCTCTGGATAAGTTTTTGTAGGAAACAAGGCAGAGGCAAGGGTAAAGTAGGAGTATTGGGTAGGAAGGGGAGAGGCTGGTGCAAAGGTACAAATAAGGGAAGGGAAGAGCTGTGGGCAAGGAATTGTTAAATTCAAATCTGGCCTCAGGCAGTTCCTAGTTATGTGACCATAGGCAAATCACTTAATCCCATTTGCCTAGCCCTTGCCCAGAGTTGTTACTAAAGACATAAAACTAAGGGTTTAAAAAAAGAAAGCCACTGAGGTTCACTGATTAGAGTACTAGCATGGATACATGAGAAAAATTACAAATTAAAAGCCCTTACACAAATGCAAAAATAGAAATTCTTTAAATTTCTTCAAAACTATAAACAAAATAACTATTGAAATAATAAATAATACAGCAAGTTTTAAAAAGATGGATAAAATAGAGAACTCATTAACTAAACTGATAAGAAAAAAGAAAAACCACATAAAAATTTTCAAATGATCAGGAGACCACAACAAATCAAATATATCCAGTTATGTTACAAAAACCTGAAAATTAATTAATTTTTACAAATGAAATTAATATTTACAAAACTAAACTACCCAGATTAACAGAAGACATGGAGAACCTAAAATAATCTGGTGTCATAAGGAGAAATTGAATAAACTATAAATGAACTCCCAAGGTAGGGGCGGAAAGAGGTGGAAACAAGGCCAGGTACACATAAAAGTAAATTCTATCCAACATTTAAAGAACAACTAGACTTCATATTACAAAAACTATTTACACAAATGAAAATAGAGGCATCTTACCAAATACCCGTCACCTAAATAAGATATGAAGCAATAGCTCATTATGTAACAGAATACACATCATTATTACATCCCCACCCTTGTTTCACATTATGGAGTCTCTGATGTTTGAGGAGGGATGAGTATCCTCTAGTTTTACCCCCATCATTACATTCATAAAAAAGCTTTTTATCCATGTGAATTATTTGATGCTTTCTTTCCCCCAATTGTGACTTGGAGGTTTTCTCCATGATGAATTCTCAGATGTCTATTGATGTGTTCTGTACATATGAAAGCTTTCCCACATTCACTCTACTCAAAAGAGTTTCTCTCTAGTGTGGATTATCTGGTGTTGATTCCGGCTTCCCCTTTGGCTGAAGGCTTTCCCACATTCCTTACATTCAAAGGGTTTTTCTCCTGTATGAATTCTCTGGTGTACGTTAAGGTTTCCCCTGTGGTTGAAGGTTTTTCCACAATCATTACATGCAAAGGGTTTCACTCCAGTATGAATTCTCTGATGTGCATTGAGGTCTCCTCTCTGGCTGAAAGCTTTCCCACATTCATTACATTCAAAAGTTTTTTCTCCAGTGTGAATGCTCTGATGTCTATTAAGGTTCCTCCTATGATTGAAGGCTTTCCCACATTCATTGCATGCAAACGGTTTCTCTCCAGTATGACTTCTGTGATGCTGAGTAAGGCATAAGGCATTTCGGAAGGCTTTCCCACAAAGATTACATTCAAAGGGCTTCTCTCCGGTATGAATTCTCTTATGTTCACTAAGGTTCCCCCTCTGTCTAAAGGCTTTCCCACATTCATTGCATTTAAATGGTTTCTCTCCTGTATGAATTCGCTTATGATAAATAAGATATCCCCTCTGTCTGAAGGCTTTCCCACATTCACTACATTCAAAGGGTTTCTCCCCAGTATGTATTCTCTGGTGCTGATTAAGGCTCCCCCGGAGGTTGAAGGCTTTCCCACATTCAGTGCATTCAAAGGGTTTCTCTCCAGTATGGATTCTTTGATGTGCATTCAGGTCTCTCCTCTGGGTGAAGGCTTTCCCACATTCGTTACATTCAAAGGGTTTCTCTCCAGTATGAATGCTCTGATGTCTGTTAAGGTTCCCTTTGTGGTTGAAGGCTTTCCCACATTCATTGCATTTATAGGGTTTTTTTCCATTATGCTTTCTCTGATGTTGAGTAAGATGTGATCTTTGGGTAAAGGCTTTCCCACATTCATTACATTCATGTGGTTTCTCTCCAGTATGAATTCTCTGATGTGCATTCAGATTTCTCCTCTGGCTAAAGGTATCCCCACATTCAATACATTCAAAAGGCTTCTCTCCAGTATGAACTTTCTGATGTTTATTAAGGTTTCCCCTGTGGCTGAAGGTTTTCCCACATTCTTTACATACATATGGTTGGTCTCCAGGGTGTACAGTATAGAATTCAATAAGATCTGATTGGTAACTGAAGGGTTTCCTACATTTATTGTGCTTAGAAAAGTTCTTCCCTAAGGATGTTACATTATGATTCCTTAGGTCTGAAAACTGTGTGAAGAGCTTACCTTGATTAATTTCTGAAGGATGTACTTCTTGTGGTACAAAGAATGAGCCCAGATGGAAACTCTCCCCAAATATTTTACATTCATGGGCATTCACCTTAGAAGATTCTCTGTCAGAAACTGTTACTTGTCTGGATTGTTTCTCCCCCATGTCCTTCTGTTTTTCTAACCTGACATCAAATTCCCAAGCTTCTTCTATCTTGAAATCCCAAGGGCCATCCTTTGTGAATTTCTTCTTAGAGGATACCCCTGTACAATCACCCTGATTTGCTGCTGAGTCCTTGGTTTCACATCTAATCTCCAAACTAAGGGAATCTGAAAGAAACAAAAGTGTTAATATTCATGGTCCTCTGAACTGGAAAAAAGGAGTTGCTTCAAAATATGACTTAACTATGGGTAAATGACCTCAGCAATCTACTGTCTGATAAAGCCGAAGATCCCAGCTTTTGGGATAAGGACTCACGATTTCACAAAAACTGCTGGGAAAATTGGAAAACTATGACAAAAATTAGGTTTAGATCACTATCTCAAAGCCTATACCAAGATACGATCAAAGTGGATATATGATTTAAACATAGTGATATTGTAAGTAAATTAGGGGAATATCAAATAAGTTTACCTGGCAGATCTATAGAGAAGGGAAGAATTTATGACAAAACAAGAGATAAGAGAACATTACAAGGGGCAAAATGAATAATTTTTTTGATTATATTAAATCAAAAAAGTTTTCTACAGAGCCAATGCAACCAAAATTAGGAAGCAACAACCTGCAGGAAAAATTGTGTAACAAATTTCTCTGAAAAAGGCCTCATTTCTCAACTATAAAAAGAACTGAGTCAAATTTATAAGAATCCAAGCCATTTCCCAACTGATAAACGATCAAGGGATATGAATAAAGTTTTCAGATGAAGAAATCAAAGCTATCAATAATCATTAAAAAAAACTAAATCCCTCAATTTGAGAAATGCAGATCAAAATAACTCTGCAGTACCACCTCATACCTAGCAGAGTAGCAAATATGATAGTAAAGGAAAGTAATAGATATTAGAAGGGGTGTAGCAAAATTGGGACACTAATGCATTGCCAGTAGAGTTGTAAATAGATTTGACCATTCTGGAGGGCAATTTAGAATTATGCCTAAAAGGCATATATGTCCTTTGATCTAGTAATACCACTATTACACCTGTATCTCAAAGAGATTTTTAAAAAATGGAAAGGTTCTGTTTGTACAAAAATATTTTAGCTGCACTTTTTGTGGTGGCAAAGAATTGGGAACAAAAGTGATGTTCCTCAATTGGGGAATGAATGAATAAATTGTGGTATGTGATAGTGATGGAATACTATTATGCTATAAGGAATGATAAAGTGGAGAATTTCAGAGAGCTGGAAGGACCTTCCATGAACTTATACAGAGCGAAAGGAGCAGAACTGATATGGGGGTACAGGCTTCCCCTAGACACCCCCAAACCCCAGAACATGTCCCAGGTCAGAGAGTACATAAAAGACTCATTTTCCCTTACATTCTTGCAGTGCTGAGGGAAGGTGACTGTGACCTGAGAGAAAGAGCCCCTCTGGCCTCTCCCCTCATTCTTTTTTTTTAAACCCTTAACTTCTGTGTATTGACTCCTAGGTGTCAAAGTGGTAAGGGTGGGCAATGGGAATCAAGTGACTTGCCCAGGGTCACACAGCTGGGAAGTGTCTGAGGCTGGATTTTAACCTAGGACCTCCAGTCTCTAGGCCTGGCTCTCAATCCACTGAGCTACCCAGCTGCCCCTTCTCCCCTCATTCTTGATGAGCACAGGCAGGCACCTCCAGCTTGCTTCTATAAGTATCTGGTTTATATCCCAACTATCTGATTATCCTCTAAACTGAACGGTCCACCCCTTTTTGACTTTGAGGCATAAGACATAACCACACGACCCATCTTGGGTTTCAGAGACCCAGTAACAAGCCATCATTGTCCCATCTCTAGTCACGTAGGCCCTGTTGTTGAAAGGGTATATAGAGCCAAGAACACATCTCCTCTAGGAGACAGCACTCCACCCACTCTGCCCCTCTCAACCATTCCATGTGACTTACATTCAAATGAATAAATCTCTTTTATCTTCAGCTAGCTAATGAAGTCTTGTCATTCCTTGCAAGGGCAACCTGTCCAGATCCAGGGTTTTACCTCAAAGTTCTCCCTCAACAGACCCAGGAGAACATTATACACAGTCACTGCAACACTGTGGGACAATACAATGTAACTGACTTTGCTACCAGCAGCAATGCAACGACCCAGGACAATCCCAAGGGATTTAGGAGAAAGAAGCTCTCCACATCCCAAGAAAGAACCGTGGGAGCAGAAGCGGAGAAGGAAAACAGGATTGATCACTTGGTTATTTGGGTATAGGGTTGGGGTTTCAAAAGATGACTCATAAAAATGAATAATATGGAAATAGGTATCAAGTGATAACACATGTATAAGCCAGTGGAATTACCTGTCAGCTCTGGGAGGGGGAGGAGAGAACACGAACCACGTAACCTTGGAAAACTGATGTGGAAATTTGTTACTAAAAGCAAAATATATCTTAGATTTTTGTCTCCCTCCATCAAGGATGATGATGAAAACTAGTTGGGCTTCTCTTATCTCACTTTAGGTAAAGGGAAGCTGACTCATAGAAGGCAAACCAATTATTGGCAGATCACTTGGGGTAAGATCACTTTTTCAAATTCTAAAACATGGGGGCAGCTGGGTAGCTCAGTGGGTTGAGAGTCAGGCCTAGAGACGGGAGGTCCTAGGTTCAAATCTGACCTCAGACACTTCCCAGCTGGGTGACCCTGGGCAAGTCACTTGACCCCCATGGCCCACCCTTACCAATCTTCCACCTATGAGACAATACACCGAAGTACAAGGGTTTAAAAAAAAATATACCAATATATTACACATATATACAAACATATACAAAACCCACTACGAAAGCCACATTCTCTCTCTATATACACAATAGCATTCGTACTGGACTCTGTTTCCTCGTCTTCCTGATGGCTGAGGGTCGGAAGGAGGGCAGGAAAGAGTTCAGAACGGAACTAAAATAAAACTGGTTAAAAAGGTATTTCTGTATTCAAGGAGAAGAGATGGGAACTGTGTGCTCGTGGCATCTGCTATGCCAACTTGGGCCTCGAGGACGAGACTTCTAATTCCTAATAGTGTGGACGGCTTAGACCCCGTTAGGCTGAAGGGGTCTCAGAGAGCTTCTCCCGGCCTTTGTGAAATGAGAGGCCCCAGAGGGAGGCCGGGGAGGTGAGGGAAGGCTTTCCCTGATCTGGGTGGGTTAAGTCTTGGGATGGAATTTTGGAAGGGAGGGAGAGAAGGCTGGTTTACTGCACACGTGCAGTGCAGACCCAGCCAGGATGGCCGGCCAACAAGCCTGAAGCGCCTCCCCTGCTCAAGAACCCCGTTAGCTCCCTCCACCTGACATCCCGGAAGAAGGATCCTTCCCACCCTCTTCCCCAGTCTGCCATGGAGCGCTGCAAACGCCAGGCTCATCGCCTGTCGACCCCCGCCACCCCCGGGGGGGGCGGGGGGGGGAGTGGAGGGGGGGGCTCCCATTTCTGGGAAGGTCTCCAAGGCTTCTCTTAACTCCGCCTCCTCCAAGCTGACCATGCTAGGAGCCACGAGGGGGCGCCCCAGAGCAGAGCCAAGGTCCCAATCCAGGTGGGCACATCTCCACGCCTCTGCCTGCCTCAGTTTCCTCGGCCGCTGAACAGGGCTGTGTGGGGGGAGGAGCTGCTATCGGTGCGGCTCTGCCAATCTAAAGGGCGCGTGGAAGGCCCCGGGCAGACTCGGCCACAGCTCGGATTACCCAGCCTTGAGGCTTGGCCAGGAAGCCTTCAGAAGGCCCTCAGAGGAGCCCCCAGGAGCCAGGGGCCGAGGGGGAGGGGGAGGAAGGCAGGAAGTAACCTGAGGGCTCCCTCCTTCACTACTTCCGGGAAGGCCGGAAGTGAGATCCTGGCGGAGGGCCGCCTGGTCACGTGGACGCGCTGAGGCAGAACCTCCTCTGGGGGGGAGGGGGGACGGGTGGCTCCGAGGATGCAGAGCCAGGCCTGGAGGCCTAGGCCTTGGGTTCTAATCCGCCTCAGACCCTTCCTAGTCCTGCCAGTCACTTGGCCCCAATGGCCTGGGCTTTCCTTAGAAGGGACCCCCCCCACCCCGGAGGAGGAGGAAGAGCAGGAGCCACTGGCGTGACCGGTCCGGGATCGCTAAACAAAGGGGGGGGGCTCCCCTCTCCATATTCGCCATTTGGCTTAGATTCACCCTTAAATAAAGACATTTGAGGGGCCAAAACCAAAAATCTTTTGCACAAAGTAACCGGAAGCCCCTCGGACCAGGCAACTGTCTACGCAGGAAGCACTACCACCGGCAGCTCCAGAAGAAGCCCGAGCAAGCCCTCCCCAGGGACAAGAGAGTGGCCAAAGGCACGCAGGGAAAGTCCTGCCCTTAGGAGGCGCCCTGCTAAGCCATTGGAGCCCAGGCAGGCCGCCCTGTGCCCCTCCCCCCACCTGCTCTCCTGGGGGCTCCCCACAGCAGCCTGGGAGCTGGCTGTGAAGGCCCTTCACCTACCTGCCCCCCAGCTCCCGTCTCCGAGCCTTTGTCCCGGCCTTCCCTGGATGCCCCCCCCTGCCCCGCGGCCCCTCCCTCTCGGCCTGGCTCACCCACCTGGGAAGAGGCCTCCCGGGAAGTCTCCGTCCAGCATCCACGGCGCTCCTCCCCTCTCCAAGTGGGCCAGCGCGCTGGGCTTGGGCACCGGCAGGCCGGCTAGGGACAGAGATGGGCGCTGCTGGGGC
>NC_058132.1:2393455-2413550 GCF_016433145.1 Gracilinanus agilis
ATTAGATCTCTGAGATAAGAAGCAAACTGAAGGTGCCTATCTGTGCTTCACCAAAGGCTCAGGGAGTGTCTCTCTTAGAAACCCTTTCTTATAGGTTTCTTCCTTTGGCACTGCAGGGATGTAAGGAAAAGGGATTCCTTCCTGGGATACCTCCAGGGCTTGGGGGTGTCCAGGGGAAGCCAGTAGCCATATCACCCCTGGCTCTTTGTCTATAAGAAGGGGACAACATTACACTTAGCTCTGCCTCTTGTGTCTCTGAAGATGGATGGAATCCTGCAGGTAAATGGCTTTGGCTGAAGGGCTATTGAAATGTCCCGGTTCTTATTCAGCCACAGGACAGCCTTTCCACTACCAGAAGATGCTCCCCGCGGCTTCTCTTCTTCAATATGTGCTTCCCCGGGCTGTTCCACTCAGCCTGATGAGGGTCATTCTCCAGGCCTTTCACCAGCTCAGTCTCTGCCCGTTTAACAGACATGCTCCAGTTTCCAAGTGGCTTCCCTAAAGTATGGCTGCTGAAGCTGGGCACAGAGTGGCCGGAAACCTCGTCTCCCTCCTGTGCTTAGATCAGAGCCTGGAGATTGAGCAGAGGAGGGCAGCACACGCCTGCTCCCAGTGCTCTGTCCTGTTGGGAAGGCCCTGGAGCCCTCCATGCAAGTACAGCCCTGTGCTCTGGCCATGGCTACCTCGTCCTCCATGTGTGGCGTTGAGAGCTGGAATCTGCGGGTAGACGATTCCCCTTCTTTCTGCTCAGTGCCTTCCCTTTTGGCCTGACCCTCCTCCCAGCTCATTCACATGGTTTTCTGTGGTGTCGGCCTCTGAGCCAGGCAGCATCTCCCCATTTGACAAGAAGGATTTCTAGCTTTTATAGGTAATGAGCTGTCTAGGCTCGTGCAGACTTCTCTCAAGGGCCATATCAGAGACCTGCATCCCATTGGGAATCCATTCTGCAGTGGGGACTCCTTGGGCTCTAGTCAGTCACCGAGTTCCAAATCCATTTAACCAGCTAATCCTTCTTTCTTTCTCAGTTCTGGCTCCAAAGCTGGCACGAGGGATTTNACTCACCAGGCAGGCCACTGTGCCACTGAAGATATCTGTGTTTCCTCCAACAGAGAATGCAGGGGCCAGTCTGGGCTGTAGTTATAGGATCTGGATGTCTGAGCTCATCTCCCTCCAGAGCTGTGATTATCTTGTCACCCACAAGAGAAGCAACATCACCTGATTAGAATCAGAGATGTCTCCAGGCCTTTGGGGAACTTTGGCCCCTTGAGCCAATCCCAGTCAGCAATTAGGACAGACTCATGAGGGCTTAGCCAAGATTTAGAGCTGTTTAGAAACTTCTGTTCCCTAGCAGAGACTTTGTGTGTTAGAACCAAGCAAGGGCACCTGTTGAGCACTTGGAATGAGGCATTGAGGCTTTCTGAGGCTATTCCCCTATCCCGGACACTGGGCCTCCCCAGCCTCCTTCTAATGGCTCCTCTTCTTATGGTTCCAATTGGTTCTGTGTGTGAGAGACAGTAAACTGAGTTACACTTCTATACTGTCCCTGCTCTCTCATCTCAGAGCCTTAAAGGCTATTCCTGAAGATGTGATTTGGACTTGAAAGAAGGAAGTGCACCAAGCACACGTGAGAAAGAATAAATAATCAATCAATCAATCCACATGAGTGAATAATCTTCTCTCTTTGTGCCATTGTGTACATGTCTAAAAAAAAGCATGTGCTGTATAAAGTGTATTTCAGCTCAGGAGAGAGAGATTTGAGTACCTTCTCCATCACTTCATAGAAGTCTGTCCAAATGTCCTTGGTTCTGTCCATTATATCGTTTCATAAAGTATTTTCTATCCAATTCATATACATCATTTTTTCAACCATTCTCCAATTAATTTTGTTTCCTTTCTAGTGTAGGATTAGGGAAACTCTAAGATTAGAGGTCAGATGGCAAAGGATACTCCTCTGTCCCAGTTCAGAGGAGAAGCAGGTAAACTTGACTGGATGGGAAGGGCAAGAGCCTGTGGAGTACTCCTTCACATCCTCCCTCCAAGCATCTGGAAATCAGTTAACAGAACACATTCAGAGCCAGTTATGGAGATTATTCAAGCTTGGTGAATTCTGGGTCAAGATGGTAAGTGGATAGTGTTATAAAGAAATAAAAGGAGTACTGCTATACTCCTAGGGGATATATGGATACTGGTGAGGGAAGCTGTGTCTCTGTATTCCCCTAGGTTGCTGGTGAATGGGGAATACCAACCCAGTCACATTTGCTTGATTTGGTATAATTCCCTTTTCTAAATAACAGTGCCTAGGTAGGACCCTAAATGGTCAGGTGGCTGGGTAACCTTTCAGGTCCCACCTGGAGTTGGATCAATTATTAGTATTGGACTCTGATTAGCCTTGGATCACGTTGTTCATCTGACTGCATTTGCTCCCTCCCCAAGGGTTGTCATATAATGACCACTCAGGAAGGTACTTATTAAATATTTTATCTTTGATCTTAATTAGGGAAAGGATTATCAGGATATGGATTGGGGATTGGAGACTGTCAAACTAATATCTATAGGCTATAATGCCTCAGGACTGGAGGCTTATTAATTTATAAAGCTGGAGCTATTCTTCTTCACAAACCCCTCTGATTAAGCTTGGCTACTGCCAAACCAGAGAGTCTGCTCTGCTGGATGCAGCTGTATTGGTGATTTCTCTCTCAGCCTCCTATTATCAGTTTGTGATGTGTTAGCCTTCACAGCCTTCAGAAAGTAACCACCCTTAAGAAAAACCACCCTCTTCTTCTTAGACCTCCTTCCTCCTCATCACCACGTGGGCTCAGAGACCTAAGTAGCTATGATGATTCAGGTGCCTAAAGATCTAGGGAGATTCAGAGAGAACCAATGACCAATGGTCAGAGACCCATAGATCAATGGTCAAAGTCCCCTCCCAAATGGCTGTTGGGGTATTTGTACTCTCAGGCTAACTGACTTTTGCCCTTGGCTCATGGCATCTGGGAACATTCCCATGTCTCCAACTGTCTCTCTGTCAATCAAGGTGAGACCAACATTCCCAGAGTTTGAACATAACAATAGAGACTAAACCCCTTGTGATGATAACTTTCTTTGTTTGAATTCCTCTCTCACAGGATGGAAAATATGAAGTTAAAGTTTTATACAGAACTGACCACAGGCCCCAGGGCAGAGGCAGTTACAGCCCCTGCTTAGATGAAATACTTGGCTTGGTGAAAGGAAGGTAGTAAGTATAACTCCCAGTTAATTGAAAACAAATTCTATCTTACACAAACTAAATGAATTTAGTGATTTCAGGGAACAGGAGAAAGGAATCCGTTTAAGGAAAGAGGAAGGAAAGTAATCTGGCTAAAACTGATAACTACAGGCTGCAACACATTGCTGGGGGGTGGGGTGGGGGGAATGTATCTGGAATGGCTAAACTCCTATCTAAGCCCCTAAATAATCTTCCTTCTAAAACCTAAACTGCTTAACTGAAGGTAGACTATGATTTTGCTTGAAGGTCTATCTTTGTGATTAGCTATCAAGGTAAAGCAGCCCTGGCTGTCAGTGACTGAATATCCCAGCCCCAGAGCAACACAGAGTGTTCCCAGAGCCAAGAGCCAAGAGCCAAGAGTCAGGGTCCCTGCAAGAGGGGAGACCTAGTTTTTATACCAGGACTCCAACTGCCTTTAACTGCCCCCTTCCTTAGAGTTCTGGGGGGCACTATGGAATTCTGTAATGCAGCTTGAACCCCTCTCAGAAAGATGGATGCTACGCTAGACAGACGTGTTTTTAAAAAGAGTAGCTAGTAAGAATTTTGAGTATGCCACCCTCTTTTCTTGCTTTGGAAAAATTTGTCTACACACATAAACTAATTAATGATTTTAATAGAATACATTATATCTATACACACATGCATACACATGATTTAGATAGCATTCTAGTTTGCTTTGAAGAATATTTGGACCACTTAGTAGCTCTGTCAATAGTGCATTAGTGGGGGGGGGGGGGGTTCAGCTGGGAGGCTCAGTGGATTAAGAGCCAGGTCTAAAGATGAGAGGTCCTGGGTTCAAATCTGGCCTCAGAAACTTCCTAGCTATGTGACACTGGGCAAAGCACTTTACCTCTATGGCCCAGCCCTTACCACTCTTCTGCCTTGGAACCAACATACAGTATTGATTCTAAGATGGAGGGAAAGGGTTTTTAAAAAAAAATAGTGGATTAGTGTCTATATTTTCTTGTAAGCCTTCCAAATGTCAGTGTAAACAAGAAGATACATTGGATGGAGATCTGGAATCCATAAGAAATGAGTTCAGACTTAACAGCTGGGCACATCACTTAAGGTCTCAACTTCCTCAACAGTAAAATGGAGAAAATAGGAGCATCTGTCTCCTAAGCTATTTAATATGATAGACAGAGAGAATATTTCTAAAGAGCTTTGCATACCTTAAATCAAGATAGAAGAGCTATTTGCTACTGCTATGATTACTGTTGCTGCTGCTGTTGCTGCTGCTGCTGCTGCTAGTACTGCTACTATTACTATTGTTACTGCTACTATTACTACTACCACTTCTAATATCTTTTGCCCTAATTGCCAGTCTAGGAGGTATGAGGTAAATCTCAAAAGTTGTTACAATACATATTTCTCTTTTTATAACTGATTTAGAACATTGTTCCATATTTAGACCTTTCCTTAGAAAACTGCTTTTTAGATCATTTTTTGCCACTCATCTATTGGAAAGTGTCTCTTATCCATTTGGTATTATATTTATGCAAGACACTAAGATTAAAAACTGTGCATCAAAGAAAAGTTTACCAGTTCTTACTATCAGAAATCAGTCTTAATAGTGTCTCACCACAGCTTCTAAATGTATTCTTTTCCCTTTTCTTTTAAGCCTACTTTTCCTCCTTGAAGTTTCTAATTATTGTTCCCAGGACAGCCTTCTAGAGTCGATGAGAACAAATCGATTATCTCACCATCACGACAAATTGACGGGTCATTGATGCCTGTCTCCTCGTCTTACCTCCTCTTAGTTCAGTCTGGATATAGCACTTAAATGTTAACTGGGAGGAGAGTGATGCCCTCCAAAATAATAAGGAAATTCGAAAGAGAGGAGGGTTTGGAAGGGGAGGAATAACCAGCTTAAACTCAATGGATTTTGAGGTCCATCCAGTCTAAGAGGCAGGTGGTAAAATAACACTGGTGGTCAGAAGAGAGTTTTTGTGTTGTTCAGGCATTTTATCAGTTTATATCTGACTCTTCCCAACCCATTTCTGGTTTTCCTGGCAAAGATTTTGGAGTGCGTCGTCATTTCCTTCTCCAGATAATTACATATGAGGAACCTGAAGCAGAGGCTCAAGTGACTTGCCCAGGGTCAAACAGCTAGTAAGTGTTCTGAGAAGCTAGACTTTAACTCAAGTCTTCTGACCTCAAGCCCCCAACTCCACCCATTGTGCCATTTAACTGTCCCAGGATGGAAGTGCCGGATTGATATATCGATCTGGAAATCATATGAATAAATATAATAATTGAATCGATGAGAGCTAAAGAGATAACCAGAAATGATCATAGAGAGGGAAACAAGAAGGGGATGAAGACAGAGAAAACATGATCTGAATGAAGACCTACTAAAAGAGACACTTAAGAAATAATACAAGGAAGAACTGTGGGAGCAGAAACAGAAGAAAAACAACTGCTTGATCACATGGGTTGATGGAGACTCTAAGTGATCACCCTAATGCAAATACAAATAATATGGAAATACATCCTGATCAATGACACATGTAAACCCAAATGGAATTGCTCATCAGCTCCGGGAGAGGGGTGGGAGAACGGAAGGGAAAGAACATGAATCATGGAACCATGGGGAAAAAATTCTAGATTAATTCATTAAATAAATAAATTAAAAAAAAAAAAAAAAAGAAATGATGTGACATAGGAGAAGATACAAGAGCAGATAGGAGAATCCAGGAGAATTGTGAACAACACAATTAAGGGGAAGTATTACAAGCTTCCCCACTTGTTAGAGCCTGGAGGCCCTGGGTTGGGGCCGAGTTAGAATTCTTTTTCCCAGTCTCTCTGGGGCAGAGCAACTCTGGCCTGTGCCTCTGGGCGGGGCTGGTTCTGTCTGGAAAGGACCTGTGGCAGTAGCAAAGCCCAGGCTAGCAGCACCTGGCTTTGAATCTCTTGGTGGGTTTGGGGGGGATACTGTGTATCCTTGGGGCAACTCTAGTGTCTGAGAGGGATCTTCTGTGGCTCCAGGCTACCCCTCTGGGATCTTCTTTCCTGCTAGAACATCTTGCCTGGAAGAGGTGCCCAGGGGAGCCAGTACAGGATGCACTTTTACCACACCCAGGAGTCCTGCCTCCCAGCCCTAGGCCCCTAAGCTCCTGCTCCCCTGACCCAACTTCTTCCAGGACGCCCCCTCCCCTTCTTGGTCCCCTGCCAGTTAGCACGCTCCCAGGAAGCTCCCATGTGAGAGCTTCCCCATGTGGGAGCAGCCCTTCTGCTCTCAATTGAAACTCCCTGCTCCTGGCCCCTTTGGTCTCACCCTGCTCCTCCCTATTGTTTCCCCTCCTAATGGCTCTGCCAGGTTGTTTGTACTTACCCTCCCCCCCTCCTAGTGGCCCAGGCAGGGGGACCACCTGTCTTGGGGAGACCACAGATTGCAATTCCTCCACCCCATGCAAGTACCTTGTTGCCTCTTGGGCAGCCTCTGCTTGAGTTACCCCAAGTACTCTCGATTCTGGCTAAATAGGCAGTACTGACCAGAAAGTGAAGAAGAGTTCAGGAGGGCTTCCTGGAGGAGGCAAGATTATAGTTTGGACTTTAGGGGAGCAAAGGAAGAGCAGTGGTCTGAGCTGGGGAGGGAGATCATGCCTCTTCCCCATGGCAGACAGGCAGAGAAGGTGCTCCTGGCCAGGAGCAGGAGGAGCTGTTCATGGAGCCCCCAGGAGGCTGGTATGGCCCTGGGCAGAGGATGTGTCAGGGAGGAAGGGGGCAGAGAACTGAGGAGGCTGGCAGATCACCAGGAAGGCTGGGCTGAGGGGAGAAGGGCCTTTCCCCCACAGAGGACTGCCCTCTGCCAAAGGGATTCCTACCTGTACTGCTGGAAAGAGCTGCAGAGAGGGCCAGGCCTGGAGTAGGCAGGAGCCTGGTTCAAGTCTGGGATCAAGACACTTCCTTCCAAGTCCCTTCACACCATGTGCCTGACCCTTTGTCCTCTTCTTCATGGGATCCTTAGTCAGCAGTGATGGGGCACAGAAGCTGGCTCGCCAAGCTCAATGGACCTCGAAGAGCTCACTGTGGGTCTAGCCTATGTCCCCAGCACACGGGACAGATCACTTCCTGCCCTATCAGCAGCTTCCCCTTTTGTCTTTGAACTCTCAGCGTAGCCTGGCACCCTGGCAAGGCTTCCTGGCTGGAGAATCTCTCATTGGAGGCTGGCTGGGGCCAGCCTGGAGTTCTGGGAAGGACCCCCATGGGCCTCCCCCAGCCCAAGGGAGCCTCCAGGAAGGGGCAGAAGGGCTCCTCCAGCAGGTACTTAAGGACCTCCTGGGATGGCAGAGCTCCTCCTACAGGTTCTCCTCCTCCCAGAGAGCTGGGGTTTGGCTTTGGTCCATTTTATTGTCAGATTCTACCCAAATTGGGCTCCTGGCCACATCCAGGCCCTATTCCTGGTTTCCCCCTCCTCCCTTCCAACTCCCCCTCATTCTCCCCAGACCTCCTCTCTCTCATCCCTGGCCACTGGCTGAGCTTGCCTCCTGAATGGGATGGAGGGTAAATTCTGCCCTTTTGCACAGATGATGGTTTGCAGATGGGCTTGAGGAAGGGTAGAAATCCACAATCCAGCCAGGCTGAGAGAGGGAAGGACTGCTTTCCAATGGTGTGCCCAGGCACAGGCCAGGAGGCACAAGCTTAATCACTTCCCCAATGGGCCCTTTCACATACTCATCAGAGAGGAGATTCTCCTCCGTGTTCTGTACATGCAGCGGATGGATCGGGAGGCAGAGCACGCTAAGGAGACTTGTACGCAGTTGCTTATAGGAAGACTGTAAATGTTCGCTTCTTAACCGATGAGAAGGAGGGAGGGTTGAGGCTATTCAGGTTGTGGCAAAAACAAGACAAAAAATAAAAAGCAATCCTTAACTTTGGTCAGGCGGAGGAGTTCAGCTACACCCCTTGGTTGAATGTCCGCCTGCCTTTTCCTTCGCACCCTTGTGAGAGTGTAAATAACATTTCTCTGAAGTGACTTTTTTGTTGAGACTCACTCCCGGATTTTGTAAGTCCGGCTGGTGATCCAAGTTCCCCCACCACCAGTGGGGGCTCCTCCAGGATCCTGAGCCCCGTGGCCTGGAGACCAACATCTTCACACCACTGCGCTGTGCCCATCAGCTACTTAATCTCTCCCCTGCCCAAGGCCAGGTCTGAAGAGGGTACCTTGTCTGAAGGGGAAAAGTGTTGGGTGATTCTCTTGACAGCAGAGATCATGGAAGGCTGTACTGGGACTCAGGAGGGAAGCCTGGCTCTGGAAAGTACCAACTGGGTGATGGGGCACCTGGTGGAGGTGAGTTAAACATTTTTCTCTGGCAAGTCCTGGTGCCAGTCCAGGGTTTCTGAGAGATACCCAAGTGGGAGGCATCCCCGAGGGTGGCACGGGCAACAAGGAGTTGGTAGCTAAGGTGGCCATTGACCCCTTGCAGACATTCCAAGAGACAGCCCTCTGGTTTGAGTTTAGATCATTGGGTTTGGGTGGGGGGAGGTTCCTTTCAAGGATAGTATGATATTCCCCTTTCTTTGTTTTTAAATTTGCCTTCTAATGCTTAACTCCAATGGACTGTCCAGTTGAACTTTTGGAGGGGGGCCACGAGTCTAAGGGGACAGGGACGATGCTCTCAGCTCCTCAGGCTGCTTCTTGCTGAGGAGGGAAGCCGGATTGTCTCACGGTCCAGCCTCAGTGTACCCACAGGGATTGGGATGGGTGATGTCTAAGAGACTGTAACTGGGGGAAACTTGCCTTCTAGAATGTTGCCTTATGTGCTGAAGCCAGTGTGGTGATCCAAAGGTCCCAGGTGACCTAAACAAGCTTCTTGTCGTAGTTACTCACTCTGATGGCGCCCCAAAATCTTACTCGGTTACACGCCATTATCTGCTCCTTAACTTCTGCTCTCCTCCACATCTAATGGAAAATGTCTTACACGCATTCATTTCTCTGAGACTACTCGGGGTTCTACAACTTGCCCTCCTTTGTGGGAAGAGAGGGAGATGAAGCAGCTACTTGTTTAAATCCACTCTACCAGGTACCATCTCCTCCTACATCCACGGCATACGTGGCGTCTCTTGTACATCTGCACAGCCAGTTCACTAGAAACCTTCCATTTAAATAATGAATCACAGACTATTGGGGAGTAAATATGAGCAGAGCCCAGAGGACACGGGGCATGTCTATGTAAGAAGCCTGGCAGGGGAGGGGAGGGCAGGCTCTGAAGACCTTCGAAGGTCACACAGAAGGTTTTCTAGCTGAGCCTGGGGAAGAGATGACAGGGGGCAGACCTGTGGATTAGGAAGGGCTCTTTGGCACCTGTTTGGAAGAAAAGGCTCCAGCTGGGAGAGGAAGAACCCCTGCAGGGGGAAAGGCAGCATCAGAGTAGAGAAGGGGGCACCTGTGGGGGAGATCATGGAGGTAAGATGGACAGGCCTTGGCCACAGATTAGAAATGGGGAGGGGAGAGAGTAGAACCTGGGAGACTGGTGTCACAGATAGAAATCGGGAAGAGAGGAAGGAAGGAAGGGTCTGGGGACAGGATGGATTCCGTTTTGGACAGGTTGAGTTTTCAAAAGGATTTGCCATAGGGCAGCTAGGTGGCTTAGTGGATAGAGAGTTAGGCCTGGAGATGGGAGGTCCTGGGTTCAAATCTGGCCTCAGACGCTTCCTAGCTATGTGAAGTGGCAAACCACTTAGCCCCCATTGCCCAGCTCTTACCACCCCTTTGCCTCAGAACCAATATTCAGTGTAGATTCCCAGAGAGAAGGTAAAGGTTAAAAAAAAACACAGCATTGGGGACATCCACCTGAGGGGTCTAAAAGGGAAGTGGAGACATGGCTGGCAGCAGAGAGGCTGGGGGTAGTCAGCAAGGAGAATCCCTGAATTGCTTCAGGTTTCTCAGAAATCTAACACTCATTCTTAGCCCTCAAGCTTCCTGTGAGGATGGGTGGGAAATCATTTTTGCAAACTGGGTGTCCTGATTCTCTCCTTTAAAGCAGGGCTTGACAAAGGATGGCCCTGGGGCCCAATGGAGTCCACCCCTTGCTTTATTTAAAAAGAGGTCCAAGCAATTCTTAGTGCATGGTCCAGCTTTGGCCCAGGGAGCATCCTTTGCTGACCCCTGCTTGGATGTGGCAACCATAATTGTTTCCAGAAGAGCCACGAAACAAGGCTCAGGTACCAGCATGGGTTTGAAAGCCAAGAATCACCTCCACCTCTGGGTGATTCTGTTGGCCATTCGTCCCTGGGCACCCTTGGGATGCATGGCCTCTGGGACCTCTACTGGAAAGAAGCCTGGGCATGGGTTAGGGAGGCAGCAGAGCACTGGGGAAAGAAATCCTCAGGAAGTAAGAATCACAGCAACAAGGGGATGGGCCAAAATTGGGACACTAATACACTGTGGGTGGAGTTGTGAATTGGTCCAATCATTCTGGAGGGCAATTTGGAACTAGGCCCAAAGGGCTTTGAATGAATGCCTTTGATCCAGTCATACCACTGCTGGGTTTGTACCCCAAAGAGATAATAAGGAAAAAGACTTGTACAAAAATATTTTTAGGCGCTCTTTGTGGTGGCAAAAAATTGGAAAAGGAGGAGATGCCCTTCAGTTGGGGAATGGCTGAACATTGTGGTGTCTGCTGGGGTGAAATACTATTGTGCTGAAAGGAATGATGACCTGGAGGGATTCCACGTCAACTGGAGTGACTTCCAGGACGTGATGCAGAGCTCAAGGAGCAGAACCAGGAGAACATTGTACACAGAGACAGATACATTGTAGCGCCATCGAATGTAACTGACTTTGCCACCAGCAGCAATGCAATGAGCGGGGACAGTCGGGAGGAACTTGGGAGAAAGAAGCTCTCCACATCCAGAGAAAGAACCGGGGGAGCAAACATGCAGAAGAAAGACAGAGGATCAATCATGTTGTTAGACAAGGATAGGATGAGAGTTTGGCCACTAAAGGATGGCTCTCCTGCAAACAGGAATAACATGGAAATGGGTTGGGAACGAGGATGCATAGATAACCCAGTGGAACTGCTTGTCAGCTCTGGGAGGGGGGAGGGAAGAAGATGGGAAAATCATGATCCTGGAGCCATGGAAAAATAGTCTAAATAAAAAAAATCTCACCACCACCAACTCCCCAAAAATCAAAGGCCACAAACTCAATGGGTGTGGCAGAGGCTTCAGCCCTGGGTGATTCACAGGAGTTCTGTCTGTCTCAGCCTCCCCAAATAGAACATGGACATGACAGCATCAAGTAACTCCTGGGGCTCCTGTGAGGGTCACCTGACAGGGCATTTCTAAAGCGTGACACACAGTAGGTGCCATATGCAAATAGTGGCTTTCATTTCGTGATTTGCCCCCACGGAATCCAGGAGCCCCAGACTTGTATCCTAGGGAGAACTGATGAACCCCATTTAGTTGGCCCGAAGGGGAAAGTCCCAGCTGTGACCTCGTGAGAGCTGGTTCTCGCCTGGGGAAAGTCTCAAACTAAGGGGGGCCTGCCAGGAGTCAGGGGGGCAGGGCTGATCCCATCAGCGGTTCAGGATCTCTTTGGTCCCAAAGGTTCCTCAGGCCCTGGGCTGAGCCTCTCCCTTCAGTGGCCATTGGAAGGTGTCAGCCCTTCCCTCTCCTTCCCGTGGGGCCGCTCCCTTCTCCTGGGCTGCCTTGGGAAGGCCGCTCCGCCCTCCCTCTGCTCCTGGCTCCCCAAGTTCCCCAGAGGAAACATTTTGGCTCCCCAACTTCGATGGCTCCTCGGAGGGGTCACTGCCAGGGGTCGGCCCGGCCTGCTCCCTCAGCCCTTGACTAAAGGGGGCCTTTCGGGCGATTTTGGAGTTCGGGGTCCTTCCCAAGCCAACGCGCCCTTTGCCCGCCTTTCTCTGGAAACAGCAGCCTGGAAGCGCCGTCCCAGTGTGGGTCCCAGACGGGGAGCTCCTGGGCCGCCCGGCCCCAAGAAGCCAGCTAATGTTTAACCCTGGAGGCGCCGCGGGCCCAGGCTCTCCCGGTCCTGGATTCGGGTCTCTCCCCGGAGCCCAAAGGCCTGCTCCGGCCTCGGGCCTGTTTCTCTTCTTTCGGGCCGGAACTCCTTCTCAGGAGCCGCCTCGGCCGCCTGGTAGCTGTGCGGGAAGCTGCGGCCGCCCGATCCCGAGTCACCTCCCTGAAGCGGCTGCTGACCGGGAAGAGGACAAAGCCGGAGCCCCAGAGAGCAGGAAAGGGCCCGGGCTGGCGACTTCGGCCAAGCCGAGCCTCGGGTCGCGTCCAGGGAAGGCCGCCGTCTGCCGGCCTGCTCAGGGGCTGCAGTTCGAAGGAGGGAAGGAAAATCCGGAAACCAGCAGCCTGGCTCCGCGCTGCCGGGAGGCTCCCGACCTCAGCTCGGGATCCCCTCGGCCACCCCCCCAGCAGGCCTCCCGGCATTCCCCGGGTCTCCAGCCCTGCCTCGGGGCTGCTTCCCGCTCCCCGCAGGGCAGTCCCTATAGGTGCAACCACAGGAGGTGCGGGAGGAAGGAAGCGGGGGAGGGTCGGCCGCAGGGGGCGGGGCGGGGCGAGCCCGGGCCACGCGGAGGCCTCTGGGAAGCAGGAGGGGAAGATGGCGCCAGTCCTCCCCCTCCTCCACTGCCCAAGGTTTTCCCGCTGAGGCCCGTTAGGGGGAGCTCGTGTGCATACTCGCCCCACCCGCCCGGGCTGCGTGGCCAGCAGGGGCCCCGGGAGGCTGGCCAACCCCGCTCATCCCCCACCCAGGTGTCTAAAACCTCCGGATTCCCTTCCTGCTCGGAGCAAGAGCCAGGCTTAGAAGGTGCTATTGCGGGCCTCAGTTGTTGCTAGCCTGGGCGGGGCAAATATCCCAGGACTGCAGGAGGCGGGCCAGGCGAAAAGGGCGGGGCTAGAGAGGCCCCAGACAGAGGGGCGTGGCTAGGGAGACCCTAAGGAGAGGGGCGTGGCTAGAGAGGCCCCAGCCAGAGGGGCGTGGCTAGAGGGGCAGGAGGCAGAGGGGCGTGGCTAGAGAGGCCCCAGCCAGAGGGGCGTGGCGAGACAGCCCCCCTGCAGCCCCCCGAGGGGCTGCATCTTTCTTCTGCTTCTGGCTCTTTTCTCGAACCCTCCGGCTGACCCCCACTAAGTCACAGTCCCCATCCTGGGTCTGGAGACGCTCCGGAGCCCGGCCGCGGCCCGGCCTCGCCCACACGATTTCTCTCCGCCTCCTTTTCTGCAAGCCTGGGGGGAGGAGAGAATGTCTTTGCGCCGCTTCCCTCCCTCCCCCCACGGCCTTAGGGCCCAAAAGAGCCCGGAACTCGGGACGCCTGAGGGTTCCGGACCCTGTTCTGTCCTCGCCAAACCCAGGAGACTGGAGAGCCCTAAACTGACTTGGGAGCCCAGGCAGGACCAGCCCTCTGAGGAGAGGCGAAGGGGCGGGGCGACGCCGGCCTGCAGGGGGTGGGGAGGATGGGCGAGGGGGCGGGGACGAGAGGCGGGGCTCAGAATGGAAGCTCTGAAGAGAGCTGGGGGAGGAGGGAAGAGGGGGAGGGTCAGTCCACGGGGCGGGGCGTGGCGTGGCGATCCAGCTATGTGACCACAAGGAGCGCAAAGGCCTCTGGGAAACCATCCTTCCTCCTCCTCCTCCTCCACTTTCAAAGGTTTTCCCGCCTTTCCTCTTTAACCCGCCTAGCAGCCTCCCCTGCTGGCACTGAATGGTAATTACTTCCTGAACTGGTGGAGGGGGGCCAGAAAGAGGGCCGGGGTGGGGAGGAGCCATGTGGAGAGGAGCGGGGCTCCTGCGGGGCCAAGGGGGAGGCAGAGAGCAGGACTCCCTTCCCCACGCCTTAGAGCCAGGAGCCTCCCAGGTTTGGGACTGAGTTCGAATTCTCCTTTTTCCCAGTCTCTTTGGGGCAGCCCAACTCGGGCCTGAGCCTCTGGGCGGGGCGCCAGGCTGTGAATCTCCCCGGGAATACTAGGTATCCTTGGGGCTGCTCCAGTGTCCCAGAGGGATCTGCTGTGGCTCCCGGATTCCCCTTTGGGATCTTCTTTCCTGCCAGAACATCCTGCCTGGAAGGGGTGCCCAGGGGAGCCAGTACAGGATGCTCTTTTACCGCACCCTGTAAGGACCCAGGAGTCCTGCCTCCCAGCCCCAAGCTCCTGCTCCCCTGCCCCCACTTCTTCCAGGACGCCCCCTCCCCTTCTGGGTCCCCTGCCAGTTAGCAGGCTCCCAGGCACGACTCTGTGGGAGAGCCTCCCCACGTGGGAGCAGCCCTTCTGCTCTCAATGGAAACTCCCTGCAAGTGGCCTCTTTGGTCCCAACCCCCTCCTCCCTGTTGTCTCCCCTCCGAATGCCTCTTCTCTGATGTATTTACCCTCCCCCTTCCTTGTGGCCCAGGCAGGGGGAGCACCCCGCACCCCCATCTTGGGGGGACCCAGATTGCAATTCCTCCACCCCATGCAAGCCCCTTGTTGCCTCTTGGGCAGCCTCTGCTTCAGTTACCTCTCTCTATTCTGACTAAATAGGCAGTACTGACCAGAGAGTGAAGAGGTGTTCAGGAGGCCTTCCTGGAGGAGGCAAGATTGTAGCTTGGACTTTAGGGGAGCAAAGAAGAGCAGCGGTCTGAGCTGGGGAGGGAGAGCATGTTTCTTGCCCATGGCAGACAGGAAGAGAAGGTGCTCCTGGCCAGGAGCTGGAGATGCTCTTCATGGAGCCCCCAGGAGGCTGGTATGGCCAGAGGTAGAGGATGTGTCAGGGAGGAAGGGGGAAGAGAAATGAGGAAGCTGGCAGGGCTGAGGTGAGGAGGGCCTTCCCCACTGAGAGGACTGTCCTCTGCCAAAGGGATTCCCACCCAGACTGCTGGGAATCACTGTGGAGAGTGCCAGGCCTGGAGTGGGCAGGATCTGAGTTCAAGTTTGGTCTCAGACACTTCCTCCCTTGGCCCTTTGTCCTCTTCTGCCTGGGATCCTCAGTCAGCAGTGATGGGGCACAGAAGCTGGCTCGCCAAGCTCAAGGAGCCTTGAAGTGCTCACTGTGGGTCTAGCCTATGTCCCCAGCACAGGGGACAAGGCACTTCCTGCCCTATCAGCTGCTCCCCCTTTTATCTTTGAAGCCTGAGTCTAGCCTGATTGGAGGATCTCTCTCTGGAGGCTGGCTGGGCCTATCCTGGAGTGCAGGGAGGGACCCCCATGGCCCTCCACCAGCCCAAGAGGGCCTCCAGGAAGGGGCAGAAGGACTCCTGCAGCAGGTACTTGAGCTGCTCCTGCAGCGCCTAATCCTCCCCCTCAGAGCTGGTGTTTGACTTTGGCCCAGGTTATTGTCAGATTCAGCCCAAATTGGGGTCCTGGCCACATCCATACCCTGTTCCTGGTTTCCCCCTTCACGCCCTTCCTTCTCCCTTTCCCTCCTCCTCCTCCTTGTGCCTGCAGCCCCTTCACCTACCCCATTCAGCCCTCTGCTCTTCCTTGGGCTGCTCTAGGAGGTGGTGACATTCCAGGATGTGGCTGTGGACTTCACGCAGGAGGAGTGGCGCCTCTTGTCCCCTCCCCAGAAGGAGCTGTACAAGGAGGTGATGCTGGAGAATGCCCGGAACCTGCTCTCTGTGGGTAAGGAGCCTCTCCCTGCTGCCTGAGAGGGCCATCCAAGGGAATATCATCCTCAGCAGCAGGCAGGGTTGGGAGCAGTTTTCAGTCATGAGGAAGGGATGAGGCCTCCTATGCCAAGTCCCAGAGCCAGGGCCCGCCTGCTGCCTGGTTCTCCTGTAAAAGGACTTTGCATTGTGTAATGGGACCTTGGGGGCTCCCTTTGGAGCTCCCGAAATCTGAGATCATATCTCTATTGGAGAATGTCAGATGTGGAAATAATCTCAGAGGTGATTCCGTCCCACCTTTCCCTGGCCCAGAATTGGGTCTCCCAAACCCATCTTGGAAAACTGCTTGGGTGGGTTTTCCTCCCACTCTCTTCCTCTGTTGTCCTAAGCCTCCAGCAGAGCCTGTTAGACAGGGAGGAAGGGAAGAAGCCTTTATAACAACCTGCTCTTGGCCAGGTGCTCTGCTCAGTGTTTTCTCTGCATTATTATGGCACTTCTCCTCACCTTCATCTTCCAAATTTGGTGACAAAATTATCCCCATTTTACAGATGAGGAAATAGGGATCTGAGTAAGTGGTTGTTCTGAGGCACCCACATGGGAGAGGTCTGTGGCCAGATGTAAACTGAAGTCTTCCTGCTTCTCAGGTTGGGTCCCTGCCTGCTCCCCTTCTAGCTGCCTCTGATTTCCAGATAAAAGAAAACTATGGCCTGAGTCCAGCCTTCTCTGAAGAAAATGCCCAGACCCAAATATTCTGGTTTCCAGATTGGTTCTGTGACTGTCTCCTCTCCCCACCCTAAATCCTGGGGAGACTCTCCTTCAAGAGGCCAACTAAGCCTCCCTCAGGCCCTGCTCCCACTCCTCTGTCATTAGCAGGACAAATGGATTGGCTGAGAGGCAGCATAGGGTCCAATGAGGATTGTTGAGTTCCCCAAGAGAAGAGGCAGAGACTCCCCGAGAGAACATTCCATGAGGCTCAGAGAGGTGTCAGGGAGGGAGGAGCAGGCAGGCAGGGAGGCAGGACCAAGGACAATCCCTCGAGGCCCCTGTGTTTGGGGCTTCAGACTGACCCAGAACACTGACTGTCAGACCCAGTCTGGGAGTTTCTGCTAGAATAGACCAGAACAGGATTGGGGAGGGGGCCTGTTGCTCATTCCAGACCCCCCAGCAGGTTGCCAGGCACATTTCTACCCTGGGCTCCTACATTACAGATACTGAGGGGGGAGGGCAGACTCCTGTGGGAACCCCATGGAGAATGTCTCTGAGTGGAGTCACTGAGCTTCCCTGTTTTTCTCTAAAAAGAACTCAGTGACAAGCTTCTCTCCATCCTCCTCCCTCACTGATTCCTCATGCCCAGGGCTTCCAGCTCCCCCGGAAGACATGATCTCCTATTTGGAGCAGAGGGGATCCCCATGGATGCTGGAGCAAGAAGGCCTGAGGATCTGCTGCCCAGGTGAGGAAGGGGAAAAGAGGTGGGAGAGCCAGAGTGACCAGAGGCTTCTGTGTGCTCTGGTGAAGCCAGGGCTAGATTTGGGGACAGGAGGACCTGACTTGGAATCCTTTTTCAGAGTTTTTAGCAGAGGCTTCCTGGGCAAGTCACTGAACCCTTGAGCCTCAGTCTCCCCATGTGTACGATGAGACTGTTAGACTCCATTTCCTATCAGCTCCCTTCAAAGGATCACTCTGTGACCCTCTAAGAAGTCAGTATTTGGGATTGAAGGATCTGGAAGTCTCCTGCAGGTGCCAGAAAGGGCTTAGCTTATCCCCTCTGAGCTCTTTAGTATCCAGACACATGTACACATGTTTGCTCTGTGCTGGGTCCTGTATTAAGTTATGGGGGACATAAAGGGCTGCAGTGGACATCCCCTGCCCTCATGGAGCTTACCCTCTGCCAGAGCAGATAGCATGCTGACATTTCTGTAGAAGCCCTCTAGATCCCAGCTCCAGGGCAGCCAGTCATGAGAGGGAAGGCTCTGAAGGGAAGGAGCTCTAGAGAGGTCTAAAGAGGGAAGGCGGCAATCAAAGAAAAGCAATCAAATCAGGAAATAATCAAAATTCTAAAGATACAAAAGCCACTTTTTGCATATGGCACCTACTATGTGTCACACTTTATAAACATTATGTCATGTGACCCTCATAGGAGCCCCAGGAGTGACTTGATACTATTATGTCCATGTTATAGTTGGGGAGACTGAGACAGACAGAGCTCCTGTGAATGGCCCAGAGTGAAAAGTCCTAGCAAGTTTCTGAGGTAGAATTAGAACACACCACCCCACCTGTATGGCGATTTTTAAGAATATCATGAAAATGCTGCATCTCTGTAAGATGGGAAATAGGAAGAGAATTGGACGAGCTCTCTTGCTGAGGGATGAAAAATCTTTCCTTAGTTTTAGCTTTCTCACCAGTGAAGAAAATGAATTGCTACCTACCATGGGAAAGATTTGTTTTTCCATCGACTCCTAAGAAGTATATTAAGTGATGAATGTGCTTGGAGATCAGTGGTATATATCGCACTATTTTGTTTCGTTTAAAACAAAGTTTATGTAGAAATGCCCTTTGTAAGGATTTAAGTTCATTTTTTTCTCCCACTGGCACATTGGCTGCTTCTCACTGAAACTACTGAATGACCAGCCTCAGTGGCCAGCCAATACCTTTAGGGAACTCCCAGCCAGAAGAACATGAACTGAGTGAGAATAAGTTCAAATCAAAAAACAAGCACAGCCTTGAAATGAGGGGCCAGTGAAGGGTTCTTTTTGTAAACAGGTTGTACTTGTCAGTGATGGTTTCATAACAGCCTCTACTCTGCATGTCTAGTGACCAGGTTTGCAAAGACTCTGCTCTCTGCTGCAAGAATGCAAACCCAAATAGCATCTCAAAGGTGTGATTATAAATTTGATGAGATAAAATTATAGGGTAGCCCAGGAATGGGACACCTACTCGCAGATAGTGACAGCCAAGGAGAGTCTGTGCATCCTTGTGAGCATGAATGTTCCACCTTCCTGGAAGTTTGGAAGGAATTTGATGTCAAATTGAGAAACCAAAAGAATGTGAGACTCAGAAGCAGTCAGAGTTTGATGTCATCATTGAGTGCACCCCCGAAACATCCCATTCCTGGTTAGGATCTTTTGCAATTGCAGCAGGGGGGGAAACAACGCCATTTATGTTTGTAATTCTTATTGTACAGAAGGAAAAATATTGTTTTAACAAAATTGGGTGCCTTTATTTATTGCTTAAAGTTTCAGTAACTAATTTTTAGCTCAAGTCTGTTGGAGCATTATCTCAAATCTCCAAAGACCTTATGAGCCAATAAATGGGAAGAGCCCAAAAGGAATAATAGGGAACCTTACAGTTCATTTCCTTAAAAAAAACAAACGATGGACTCAAGTTACTATATGAGACCTATTTTTAAACATGGGCAATGCCATGTCTTTGTTTAAATTGTATTTAGTACGAGGACTTTATGGTAGTTAAAAGAGGCCTTTAAAGAAAAGTAATAGCTGATGTCAAGAAGGAGGGAACAGATCCAAATATTTTATGCCTTTGGTAACTGCAAAGAAGTGTGGGTTTTCTTCCTTTGATCTCAGATACTGCAACAAAAAAAATAAAGTAAAAAGCAATCATGAAGGAGATGACATAATGCTTGCAGATAAGCTAGATGATGAAATAATAGGAATATTTAGTATACAGTGTCTCAGTGGTATCATACCTATGAAGATAGCATTGAATGTGTAGATGATGAAACTGAAAACAAAAACAAAAGATTGAAAGTGAATTATCTAGTACTGTGGAGAGACATGCCCAGTCACAAGATTCATTTTCCACTGCCAGGATTAGGATCAAGTCACTCTGTCACCATTCTGAGGTCATGGTCTGAGATAGGAATGTAATAATGCTATCTTAGCCAGAATCACAGGTTTGTTATGAACATCATATGGGAGGCTCTTTTTTAATTAAATTGTTCTTTAGCTTGAGGTAATGGCATTTTCAAAGAATAGATTGTGTCCATTTAAGTTGGGAGACTTTTCTTCTTACCTCAGATATATAACCATTTATGTTCTGGTAGTAGAGGAAAGGAGATATGGTTATATATATATATATGGATATGTGACTATGCATGTATGTTTTACCATTTGTTTCTTTTAGAAGGAGAGATGAGATCTGAAATGAAAGTGACTCCAACAGAGGTAAACCAACAAAGATTCTTGAATTATGGTCTGGATAACTTAGCTTGGAGAGAATCCTCTGTTGAATCTCAAAATTCCTTCCTTCCTGAACATCAGAGATTGAT
>NC_058132.1:2414050-2436193 GCF_016433145.1 Gracilinanus agilis
GAGAGGAGCTGGGCTCCTGCAAGGCCAAGGGGGAGGCAGAGAGCAGGACTCCCTTCCCCACACCTTAGAGCCAGGAGCCTCCCAAGTTTGGGACTGAGTTCGAATTCTCCTTTTTCCAAGTCTCTGGGGCAGAGTGACTCAGGCCTGTGCCTCTGGGTGGGGCGCCAGGCTGTGAATCTCCTGGGGAATACTACATATCCTTGGGGCTGCTCTAGTGTCCCAGAGGGATCTTCTGTGGCTCCCAGCTTCCCCTTTGGGATCTTCTTTCCTGCTAGAATGTCCTGCCTGGAAGGGGTGCCCAGGGGAGCCAGTAAATGGAAACCCTCAAAGGAAAGTGTGAAAGGATGTTAGGCCCCAAAAGAACCCCTAGGAGAACTTAAAGAAATCAATAAGAGAACTGAGAGAAAAACTCAACAGATGGAGGAAATTTTGCTGAAGAAATCAACACCCAAACTATAATATACTAATTTAGTAAATGTCTTTCCTGTAAGGTAAACAAGTTATCTGACTCATTATTAATATGAAGCATACTAGTGGAGGTTTGTGATCTAAAATAATAAGAATACCCACATACCAGAATACCCCTATAACTTGAAATAGTAGCTAATTGAATTATTTTACATAAATCTTACATAAAATAGTAGTAAAGAGACTATAGCAAATGATCACAAGGATTATTCACTTTGACCAGATGGGATTTATACCAGGAATGTCAGACTGGTTTAACATTAGGAAAACCATCTGTATAATTGACCATGTCAATAACCATACCATAATGGGAATCCTTCCATTACTATAACACTTTTGGACTATGAATTATGATTTGTGGATAGTAGTGATTCCAGGTTATATAATGGGAATCATAGAAATATATGATTCCTGAAAATGGTTAGAGCTAGAAATAGGTTGAGTCTTTGCTTTCATACCAACCACAATTGCAGCAGTCATCTCATTCCTCCACTTCTATTGGTCCTTAAAGCATTTAGTGCACAAATGGCTAGGACACAAGGATGATAGCACTGTATTGATAATGACATTAAGAAAGAAAATAGCAAAGTTACTTGAAGAGAATGCTCAATTGAAAGAGGGTAAAGGGATCACAGCAGGGAACAAAGTAGAAATAGCAATACAAACAGCTGAGGCACATACAGACACAGAAAACAAAATAGAGGAAGGGGCAACAGCACCAGCAGTTCCAGTATTACCAATTATTGATCACACAATTTTGCAGCCAGATTCTGGATTTCTCCATTTAAAAAGACATAAGCCATTCACTGCTGCAGATCTAGACACCCTAAAACAACAAATGCCTGCCTTTTTCTTAATCCCTTCAAGGCCATAAAAGAATTTAAGAGAGCATTAAGACTTTTTGATCCCACATTTTCAGACATTGAAATTCTTCTTTCTGAATTATTTACACTAGCAGCAAAAACACAATTTATTGAGGAGACCCATAGGAACAGAAACTTAACATCTTGGCCACAATATTATGAAGATCTAGAATTAAACAGTCATCAAAACCTAGTATACCTAGGAAGAGCTAGGGAAGATCTTGTAGAAGCTATGAAATCTTTTGGTAAGTGTCCTGATTCCTGGGGAAAATTCGAAAAGTTAAGACAGGAGATAAGTAAGCACCCCTCAACATATTTAGATAGGCTTGTCGAAGCTGGGGAAATGATTTGGGGGTTCCAAAACTTAAGTGGACCTAACTTGCAGCACATAAGGAGGCAGTTTGTTAAGGGCAGTTACCAACCAATTAGTAAAGTACATACTTTAATTTGCATTGTTCAAGATGGGAATCATTCAATTTGGAAGACCTACATAAAACTGCTGCATATGTTCAATCAGGAAGCCAAAAAATCCATTAGAGAAAAAGATAATATCATAAAAGATTTAAAGGAGCAATTAAAAGAAGCTACATCTACCATCAAACAATAAGAAACAGAGGAAATCAAAAACCTGGCAGCCCTACACACATATAAAGCCAGACCTCAGTAGCAACAACCCAGACTAACTAGCAATAACTTTAATAATAATATAAGGTGTTTCCTTTGTGGGAAAATAGGGCATATAGTGAAATTTTGTCACCTCAAAACCCAACTTAACAGTAACAACAACAAAAGAAGCAATTACAATAATACATACGCAAATTCTAGATACAACGCTTATAAGAGAGAAAACAATTGTTGTGATCACAATTGTGCATCATCTAGTCAGCATGCACCCAACCTGCAGACTATGCAAAAATACATAGTGCAGGGTGAAAAACCATGTTATTCCCAAGTACTACCAGGAAAATATGATACCTTATGATGCCAGGAAACAGCCCGGGAACATAAGAGAAAGCCCAAGGAGTGTGACAATGGGAAAAGACAAAAACATGATATAAGAGACTTGGACATGGAAACACACTATGGAGATGGACAAGCAAAGATTAAATCTAGGGATCAGATAGAAGAAGAGAATCAAATGATCAGGGATGTAATAGAAATAAAAACAGAATTTATGGGATAAAAGAGAATGATTCAAAGAGAAAGGAGAAAAATACCCATACATTCACACCAGACTTTAAACCAAACAAAATGACTATAGCACTAACAAATGATAAGGAAATTGCAACATGCAAAGTACCAGGAACAAGAGATTTAAGCTTAAAATCTTCAACACTTAATAACAAAAACATTCCAGATATATAAGATCATAGCATAAAGATAGAACATACACAAAAAAATCAACTAATCACAAATTCAAATGCAACAGTTCAAGAGATAAGCTTAAATGGGTGTTCTGAGTAGTTTCACACACCGACAGGCAATGACATGAAAGAAACTGCAAAGCAACTTACAATAAAGACCATTGGGAAGGAAAGAGCATCATCCTTAAGCACTGACACAAGCAAACATCCAAGAGAGTTGACACATGAAAAGGATAGCAGAGAAAAGAATTGCATCGACATACTAGGATATTCAATTCTCAGATTTTTTTTTTTGGCTTAAAGTCTTTTACTCTTGAGTAAAAGACTTTAAGCCAAAAAAAAAAAATCTGAGAAAAACCTTGATTCAAAAACTTCCAAACTTCCAAACTTGTGTTACTTCAGAAATGCCTCCACCTGGAGAGAACTCTTAAATATTTAAGAGATAATCCAATAGAGTAATTAAAGCAAGATCATGCAGAAACAAGGGGAAAAGAAAATAAGTGGGAAGAGGGCAACAAGGAAAATACAGTAGTAATAGATACAGAGTTCAACAACAATACAAAAGCTCTGTTGCCTATGAATACACATCATAACATCATGTTTCCTCGATAATTCCCAACTCCTTTCAATCTTGCAGATGAATCATGCATAATTTTACAGCCCCATTAGGATGGAATACATATGCAACAGTAGATTCCCAATGTAGACATAGGATTTCCTCTAAAGCCAGCTTTCCACGAAACCATCTTTGCCACATCTAAGCAAAGCATGGCAAGGAAAGCATGCAAGTCTTTACCTCACCCATGGTCAACAAAAAAGCCATTACAACACAGCATCATGCCCACTAACTGCTCACTGACACAGAACAATGAGTCAACCCAGAAAATAATACAGTCAAGCCAGGGTAACAATCAAGAGAACAACATGTTAATGCCATACAGAAACAACAAGGTAGGGGAAACAAATGCATTGCAAGATCAAAATGCATTGCAATCTGAGGGTCCAAAGCCAAAACAAACAGTAGTCACTTTACAACGGAAGGGAGAAATGGGATATACAGAGATAGAGGCTCCAATGATACAAGTAAATCAAGAGACAGAAAATAATGAACCACACATGACTAGCATGCTACCAAAAAATGACTTAGCAGATATGGACATGGAAGCAATTTTAGCATAAGATGTAATTAATACCAAGCCATCACAACTATACCCTGTTTACACAGACTCTGATGACATGAGTTCTGATGATGAAGAGGAAATGAAAAGACTATATCAAGAAGCAAATGTACCAGTAATCAGGGTACCAGACAGAGGCATTGAGGAAAGATGTGACTGGCTATGTTTCATACATGTACTGGATGACTAATCCATCAAAAGTACAGAACTCCTAAAGAGAAGCCTAAATACAGAAGGATTACAAACATAATGTGGAAACGGCTGTAGCAATGAAAACAATATATATAAATGGAATCAAAGCAATATTGGATTGCTAGTTCCACCAATAGAGAACATTATCCCTCCAAAAGGAAAACATATGTAAATGCATATTGATCCATGAAACCTAGCCACGTCATTGCAAAACACAAAATCATTGAAAAACATTTGAAAGTGCATATAACACACACACACAAAGAATTGATTGGCATCAATAACAAAGCATCATAATCCACACTGTTCCGGCATCTGGACCAGAGAGTCCATCCAACAGCATGTAACACAGCAGATGACATGTGACAGAGAAACAGAAGAGGGAAAGAATCAAGAGAAGAAAAGGAATTTGGGAAAATCACCAAAAAGAAAGGTGCAAGGAAAGAGTACTTCAAAAGACATTGTGAAAAAAACTTTTGAACTTTGTAAAAATGGACAATTGCACACAGGACAGAATGAAAATGGTTTATGTAAGACTATGGTGCAGCGATAGCACAAAAACACAAATTAACTTCACACTTTAGGAAAAATGCATCCATAGTACATAGCATCAAGATACAAGAGAAATCTACAGACAACTTGAAGAAAACTGACAACTTTGAAAACAAAGGTGAGTATTTTGCATGCACAGTACATAAAGAGAACACAAAACACAACACAAAACTGATAACTAGTCTAGACCTCATGTAAATAAGTGAGTGCCCGAAGATTGTGAAAATAGAAAATGTACATGTCTATAATGTGAAAGATTGCAAGTTCCATAAAATTTTAACCACATAAGATCAAGCAATTTTCTTGTCTGGTTAACATCAATATGCAGAACTAATGCTTATACAAATGTTTGATAGTGTAAATAATGTAAATTTTATACATACCTGTAACATGGGTTGGAAAAGTAGAGTATAATTATAAATAATAGTCCCTAACCATGTAGATACTGTAGCACACTAACAATTTAGCAGATAATTAGAACACTAGACAAAGGGAAAGTGCAAAAAGGACGAGGGAAGTTCAAAATTGTTTAGTGAGCTAGTGCAGGGAAAGCATAAGAATAAAATATATGTGTTGGATAGATAACTAAGAATACTAACATACTAAAATAAATTCTCAATATAAAAATTAACATTGCATTTAAAACAAAGGTAGTTTAAACATGATTTGATAACAGCTAGGAATAATAAGGTAGTTGTATTGAATTACTTGATAGACATACATTAAAAGTAGAAACAAGTTAAAATTCTGTTAAAATCATAGATGGGTTAAATAATAACTTAGAAGAGTTTAAGGAGAAGATTGTTACACTGTAAACTTAGGCCTTGTATTCAATGGAAAACTTTTCTTGTTACAAAATTGTTTTACACTATGTAAATATTGTTATATAAATTACAACCCTCACCCTCTTACCAACCTCTCCAAAACCTGTCTAAGAATAGGAATAGATAGATAATTATTATAGTGATAAGACAAGATAAAGTTTTATTATTTTGGAGGGAGTAGGAACATAAGATAGGAATAAGAAATAGTGATGTATGAATTAAGTGGGATTAAAGTCCAACCACACAAAACCGGGATACTGTAAGGATGGGATCTGTGCAAGGGGGATGGGACAAAAGGAGCCAGAGAAGGAGTTGCTGACAATTGAGACCAGAGAGAGAATTCTGGGAATTTCTCTGAGGAAGAAGGAGAGGAGAGGTCTTTGGGCAGAGGACTGGGAGGAGAGAAAAGGAGAACACCTCAGCTTGGATCATGAGGGCTTCCTGAGGATCTTTCTTTGGAAACTGAAACCCTGATTCCCTGGTTAAAGCCATTCCATCACATCTCACCCACCAAGACTTCAACCATAGAGTGAGCTAAGTTTGGGGACTCCATGTTTGGAGTGATCTCTTAGTCTCCTTCTCCCAATACCCAACCTTGCTGAGAGACCCCCTTTGGGTCAAAACTTACAATTATAGAAAAGGATAGAAAGAAAAGAAGGGGGAAGAAGTTTAGGAGTAGGAACCCCAAAGGTTCCCACTGAAGTGATGGACCCCATAAAAATAGCAAGGAGGGCACCCCAAAAATCCCTCTGCCCTTCACCCCTTTATCCAATCCCTGAATTGTGAATAATAAAAGCCATTCATCAGTCAGATAGTATTCCAGTGTGCATGAGAGACAACAAGGGAGAGGGGAACCACAGTTTGGTCTGGCTGCCTCCATCTCAAAGTCAGACTACCTTCTGTGAAATTAACTGATGGAGGGGGAGGAGGTTTGTGTGAACCCTGTCCTTATTCAGAATCAGATTAGGGTACCACATACCTCATCTTATAGGGAAGCCTCGTCCCTGACTCCTGTGGGGTGGCATGAACATCCAGGTCACCGTTTAGGGCTGACACCCCCTTAAAGTCTTCCAGTATATATTTGGCCCCAGGGGAGTGCTGGAAGAGAGACTCACCACATAGACTCTCTCTTTCTCCCTTCCACCAAACATCGGTTATTGGCCCTCTTTATTATTACAATAGTTGGACTAGAGTTATTGTTTAGTGTCTACATCCTCAATACTATCCCCATTAGTCTATGTGTTCAAGCAGCTATTTTTCTTATGTGTTTCTCCTCCCACAGTTCTTCCTCTGAATGTGGCTAGTTTTCTTTCTCATAAGTCCCTCAGCATTGTCCTGGATCATTGCATTGCTGCTAATAGAGAAGTCCATTACATTCGATTTTAGCACAGTGTATCCATCTCTGTGTACAACATTCTCCTGGTGCTGCTCCTTTTGCTCTGCATCAATTCCTGGAGGTCATTCCAATTCACATGGAATTCCTCCAGTTCATTATTCCTTTCAGCACAATAGTATTCCACCACCAGCAGATACCACAATGTGTTCAGTCATTCCCCAACTGAAAGGCATCCCCTCATTTTCCAATTTTTTTGCCACGACAAAGAGCGCAACTATAAATATTTTTGTGCACATCTTTTTCCTTATTCTCTCTTTGGGGTATAATACAAGCAGTGCTATGGCTGGATCAAAAGGCAGATAGTCTTTTAGAGCTCTTTGGGCATAGTTCCAAATTGCCATCCAGAATGTTTGGATCAGTTCACAACTCCACCAGCAATACAATATCCTAATTTTGCCACATCCCCTCCAACATTCATTACTCTCCCTTGTTGTCATTTTAGCCAATCTGCTAGGTGCGAGGTGATACCTCAGAGTTGTTTTGATTTGCATTTCTCTAATTATTAGAGATTTAGAACACCTTCTCATGTGCTTATTGATAGTTTTGATTTATTTATGTGAGAATTGCCTATTCATGTTCCTTGCCAACTTAACAATTGGGAGATGGCTTGATTTTTTTGTACAATTGATTTAGCTCCTTATATATTTGAGTAATTGGACCTCTGTCAGAGTTTTTTATTATAAAGATTTTTCCCCAGTTTGTTGCTTCCCTTCTGATTTTAGTAGCATTGGTTTTGTTTGTAGAAAAACTTTTTGGTTTAATGTAATCAAAATTATGTATTTTATAATTTGTAATTTTTTCTAACTCTTGCTTGGTTTTAAAATTTTTCCTTTCCCAGAGATATGACAGGTGTCTGTGCTTACCTAATTTACTCATAGTTTCCTTCTTTATATTCAAGTCATTCACCCATTCTGCATTTATCTTGCTATAGGGTGTGAGATGTCGATCTCGACCCACTCTCTCCCATACTGTTTTCCAATTTTTCCCGAAGTTTTTCTCAAATAGTGCAGTTTTGTCCCCAAAACTGGGTTCTTTGGAGTTATCATAGACTGTCTTGCTGAGGTTGCTTACCCCAAGTATATTCCACTGAGCCTCCCTCCTGTCTTTTTGCCACTACCATATTTTTTTGATGACTACTGCTTTATAGTACAGTTTAAGATCTGGTACTGCTAGGCTACCTTCCTTCACATTTTTTTTTCCATTTTTTCCCTTGATAATCTTGGTCTTTTGTTTTTCCAAATGAACTTTGTTATAGTTTTTTCTAATACAGTAAAAAAGTTTTTTGGTAGTTTGATAGGTATGGCACTAAATAAGTAAATTAATTTGGGTAGGATGGTCCTTAGGCTTAGAGAGAGGAAATATCTCACTCAGGACCTCAGAATAGAGTAGACTGACCTCAGAAGGCATCCAATTCAATGAAGATTTTACTGAATGTGGAGATCTCTTTATCATCTCTGATAAGGACAGTTTAGTTGATAAGGAAATAAGGACAGGACAAGGGAAATGTCTTTTACTTCATGCTTCCAGCTCTGGCTCCAGGAGCTTGGAGTTTATTATATATATTTCAAGACTCATTTCACACAAAAGAACCCCCCCCGAAACTTTGCAGATGCACAGAAGTTACAAATTATGTCACATCAAAACACAAAACATTGGCTTCAGAATAGACCAAGGCCAAGGCTGAATTTTGACTAGGTTCTTATCAGAAAGCCAAGTTGGGGAGTATCTTGGCCTTAGCTATAACAGGCAGCAGCATTCCTTGCTGTGTTAACAGTGTTAACCCTTTCAATTCAGGTTTGATAGGAACTTAAAGCTTTTCAGTAATACTTTTCAAGAAGAAATCACAAGGATCACAAAAGGGTTCAAAAGAGGAGTCTCAGATTTTTATCTATTCTCTTATTGGCTTCCCACAACTGAATCCATTGTAAAACACTTCCTCCTGGTCTCTGCTAGAAAACTTCCAATGAGGAACTTAAAGGGTTAGAATAGAGTCTCATTTCACCTCTAGAGACACTTTATCCCACACTAGTACAGTTCTCATTGCTTTGGAATATTTTTTTACATAAACTCAGGTCACAACATGGCGCAATCCTGATGTTCAGTGACATAGGATCACTCTTCATTACTTCCCTTTGGCTTATCCAGTATCAGATCATTCCCTCCAACCATGAGTGTCCCTCAAGGCTTTGACTTGAGACCTCTTCTCTTCTCTTCTCCCTCTTTGGTACTTCACTGGCGATGTAATCAACTCTCATGGATTTAGCTCCTCTCTCCTCACTGATGATTCTCATATATTCCAATTCTAGTCTAATCTCTTCACTGACCTCCATTCTTGCATCTCTAACTGCCTTTCAGGCATCTTGAATGGGATGTCCAGGAGACATCTTAAAATTAGTATGTCTAAAAATGAACTCATTCTATTTCCCCAAAATCTTCACCCCTTTGCAAACTTCCCTATGACTTTTGAGGGCATCACTATCGTCTCCCTGCCCCATGTTTACAACCTAGGAGTTATCCTGGACTCCTCACTTTCCCTTACCCCCTGTGCCACATATCTTATCAAGGAACGCCAGTTTCACTTTTCTACCATCTCTTGACTATGACCCCTTCTCTTTGGCTCTGCCTCCACCCTGAAGGGGCAGCCCTAATACCTTATAGCTGGCCACTGCAATAGCCTGCCAATTGTTCTGCCTGCCACAAGTCTCTCCCCTCTCCCAGTTTAGACCATGTCACCAGCCATACTCAACCAATGGCTTCCTAGAACCCCCAAGATCAGGTAGAAGAACATCTGTTTGGTGTTCAAAGTCCTTCACAACCCTCCCTCCCCACCTTCCAATCATTCTATGCCTTAGATCACCCTACATACATACATACATATATATATATATATATATATATACACACACACACACACATGCGTATTACTCATTGATCTAGTGACAATGGCCTTCTTGCTGTTCCAAAACAAGACTCAATATCTCTCAGCTCTGGGCATTTTCTCTGACTGTCCTCCTCTGACTGAAATGTTCTGCCTCTACTTCTCTTCTTGTCTTCCTTGTCTTCTTTCTAGTCCTGATCAAATTTCCACCTTCTGCACAAAGCCTTTTCCATTCCTTCTCATTTCTAATGCTTTCCTTCCCTTGATAATTTTCTATTTATCTTGTATATAGTTTGTTCATGAATAGATGCTTGCTGACCTTCCCTGTTACACTGAGAGCTCCTAAAGGATATGGATGGTTTTTGTCTTTCTTTATATTCCCAGTGTTTAGCACAGTGTCCAGCACATGGTAGGCATTTAATAAATACTTACTGATTAACATACCTACTGATTGTTCTGTGGTTTGTTATTAGAACCGGTCTGTTGTCACTGCTCCTTGAGTTGCAGCATAATAGAGAAAGTGCTGGCCTTGGAGTCAGGGAAGAACAGGGTTCAAGAATGCTCCCTGCTGTGATATTGAAAAGTTAGAGGTCCTTGAACTGATCTTGAGGTCTCTGGTCTAAACTTCCTGTGGACATTTGGATCTCATTTCAAACTACATTTCCCATGATTCAACTTGCTTCCTGTCCTTAAGTGGTGATGTAAGATAACGTAAAACAGGAGTATAAGTCTCAGAACAGGATTAGTTCTCACTCTCTTTTCTGCTGAACAAGCCAGGTGAGCAGAGGCAATGGTGTGGCATTTGAATTAGCTCTTATCAGGCACGTGGCTTAATTACCAATATGGATTACAATAAAAGCCTAATGATTTTAAATATATCTTTCTATATTAATTTTATTGGTTAGTTATGGCAACCACCAGAAGTCTGGAGATGTAACTCTCAATTTTTCAGATAGCCTACCAAGCCACGCAACTTTGGCCATGATTTTTTATGCAGGCAGAACACTGAGAGCATTTAGAATCCTCTTCAGAGCTACGGACCTGCTCTTGCCATTTTTGTGATATTTTTGGCCACTCTGCTCAGTTCTTTTGAACAACCATCTAAAAGGGGAAAGTTTTGGTTTTGTTTTTTCTCTTCTCCTCATTCTCAGCCATGTGACTTTACTTGCAAAGGCCATGTTTTCGCTGATAGCAGTAGGTTGTTTATGCCTGCTGATCATTATCCCCATGGCCTCAGATGCTGCTTCCTGATCCTCCCCTGGTGGGGAAGACTCTTCTGGCTTCTGACCTTTGTCCCCCCCAATACCAGTCCTAGCCAGTACCAGTGCTGACCTCCAACTCCTGCTAATCCATTCCAGTGCTGGATCCTGCAGCTGCCACCCAACCCATGCCCAGCCTGAGATGCTGCTGCCTCTGCCACTGATCCTACTATAATGCTGCTAATGCTTCTGTTTGAGGACTGGCCACTCCCCAGCCACTGCTCCTGAGGCTCCTGAGGCTGCTGCTGCTGCTGCTTAAGATTTGGGAAGTATACAAAACAAAACCTTCTTTCTCATTGCACACACCTGGGACTTTTAGACATTAATGACTTTTAACCTGAAGGGAGCTTCTACTCCATGACCTCCCTCCATGTGGTTCTTCTAAAACCTGCCCCCCACCCCACAACTCTTGCTCCACCTGGGATTTCCCACCTGTAGCTCTGCCTTTGGGGGAGGGGACTGAGTTAGCAAGTGGACCCTAGCAGACCTCAGTTCTGGGATGTTTTTTTTCTTCCTACCATTCTGAATCTTCAACACCAACGTAAAGGCCGTCCTCCTATATGGATCAGAAAGCTGGAGAGTGACGAGCGCTAACACCAATAAACTCCAGGTCTTTGTTAACAGATGTCTACGTCACATCTTGAACATCAGATGGCCTGAAAAGATTTCCAATACCAGCCTCTGGGAAAGAACAATCCAGTATCCCATCAGTCAGGACGTAAAGAAACGTAAGTGGAGATGGATAGGACATATGCTACGAAAACCGGAAGACAACGTAGCCAGACAAGCATTGAGCTGGAACCCTCCAGGGAGAAGGAAAGTCGGAAGACCAAAACAGACCTGGCGAAGATCTGCCGAAAACGAAACAAAGGCCATTGGAATGACATGGGCCCAGCTGGGGGAAGTTGCCCAGAACAGAGTCCATTGGCGTGAGATGGTTGCGGCCCTATGCTCCTCTGGGAGCCAACAGGAATGACACACACACCATTCCTTGTATTCTGGCCATTTGGGCCTGATCAAGACTTTGAACTATATACCCCTTATGGAGTCATCCACACTGCTCAGTGCAGAGCTCATTTAGAAGGAACTTAAATTGGATCAGAGGTGGATTTTAAACCTCCTCAGACTGCATGGGTTTTTTTTTAAGCCTCTGTATCTTATTGTACTTTGCGTGATTCTTTTTTTGTGATTTAATTTTTGAATCATTTTAAGCTAATGAAGTTTTGGCTGCTAGATTAATTCTCTTTGTGATTTTATTGTAACTCCCAAATAGTAAACAAATCTATTAGAATTGGTAAAAAAGGTTTTTGACTGCATTGCTTATAATCTGTTCCTTATATTATTGTATTTCCTGATTTCTTTATGGTTCCAATTTTTTTAAGTTTACCTGTATTAATCTAATTCTGTTATCTGTACCATTTATGAACATCTTAAACATTTTTTAAGTTTTAAAAAGCCTGTAAGCCTTATGTACACTGGATTTGTCATTTCAAGTATAGGATCACATGCCTTAAGTTTTTATTTGATCTTGATAATTGTATACAACCTTGAAGACTATGATGCCTTGAGAATTTAAATTATAATTTTATAAAGGATCTTTAGAATTGACTTTAGATGTCTCCTACCCTTCTGTATGAATGATAGTATTATATATATACATATATATAAAATAAAGAATGTTGTCTTAAAGGGGTAGAGGAAACAAATGGAGGTTTGCTGCCTAAGCTTTTGTATATTACACAGGAAGCCAAGAGAGCTCCTGCTTAATGTTTTGGCTTGCTTTCCCATCAGAAGGATCTAGAATTCCTGGTGATAACTTATACCCAGAAGTTTTCTTTATATCAGATTTCTTTTTTTAGGCTTAGCCCCACAATTGCCATGGAGGCAATAATAGAATTTGTTAAGAAAATATCTTAGACAAGGCTGAATGATTTACTATACCTGCTGAATTTGTGACAAGCATACAATTTTTAAACATCATAACAAGTGGTTATAATAATGGGTTTGTTTGCTATTGTCTTTAAATGTGTTATTGGTAATTATGGTTCTATATTTGTGTAGCAATCCAGGTATACATTAATTGTGATATTATTTTAAGAGTGCTCAAAAACTGACTCTTGTATGGCTAATGATTGATTTCTGTAATCTTGAGTTAAATTGAACCTCAACCTTGCAAATTCCTAGCCCTTCCCTAAGGCTACACTCAGGAAGACTGGTCAGCTATCTCAGTCTCCTTACTTTACCTAAAATGATCAATTCACATCTGTATCAAACATCCATAGACGCCTTAGGCCATTTGGGCTCCCTATCCAGGTGTTAGCTCTAAAACCTATTGTTTTAGGTTCTGGCAGTTTGTATCTCCTGATGATTACCTCAGAATGTTGATGTATCAGACCACTTGGCTCTCCCCTTCCCCCTATACTGTTGTAACCCCCAAAAAAGGTAGATATATGGCAGTCGAGGTTTAAACTCTTGTCCACCAGAGCTTACTCATTTTCTGTCTACCATATGCCAGAACTTTCTTTGTCTGTGTGTCTTTATTCTTGCCTTATGTTCTCTTTTCATTAGTCCTTAACCCGTAACCCATTTTCACTCAGTCCTTGGTTCCCCTTTCTGAGCGTGCTGGATGGCTTCAATTTGAATGTACATTATGAATCTGCTATTTTATGAAAGTCATTTACACTCCCAGTTCATGACAAAAGCTTAACCGGAAATGGATCTCATTTTTGGGTGAAAATGTAAGTCTGAATCAGGAAACTGAGCCCAGAAAGATGTTCCAGAGAAGACAAATGGATCTACCTAGTGCTAGCTCATTCTGAATTCCTAAATTCTCTTTTCTAATGCAGCAGGTTCAAACCATCATGGCATTGTTGTTTGTCCTTTTTCTTCAGTGACTTCCTAGTGTGCTCTCTTCACTTGCCTATGAATTGGTTTAAGTGAGGCAGAGTCTCACAAAGTCATGAGTCTCACTGTCTCTACCAGAGTTATCCAAGTCAGCAGCAAGACAAAAGTCAGGATGAGTGGCCATGATGCAGGATGGAGGAGACGTCCTTGGCATCTTCAATGTCTGACATCAGACCTGCTTCAGCTGCCTTCATGATTCAACAAAGTACTCTTACTTGCCCAGTCTGCCATAGAAAGTCTTCACTTCCTTGAGTACACATCCACCTCACTCACCAAAGGGTTGGAGACCTGTCATTTGCCCTCCCCCCATTTTAGCCTGTCTACTGAGGTGGTTCTACCAGGTGTGGCTGCTGCTTGTGCCACAGTTTCTTGGAGCACCCTTGGAAATGGCCCCTAAAGCCCTCCTACCAGAGTGCCATGAACATCACATACACTCTAAGTTCTAGTTTGGTTGAACAGTCGATAGTATGCCAGGTCTGGAATCAGAATGCAGGCTGAGGGCCACAGAGGAGACAAGGGCCCATTGAATCCATGCAGAATGACAGAGTCATGCATGGATCCTGTAATCTGAAAATCAGGCCAGAGGAAGGATGGAAACCCTAATCAGATCCCACTGTGTGACTCCCTTCTGACCAACACTTTTTATTACTGGAATTGTTGTAGTCAATTTCTCAAGGAAAGCCCCACATCTTGTAGTCTAGATACAGAAATCCCCTTAAAGAAATCCCCTAGTCACCCTATAATAAACCAGCAGTTAATGAGTTAATATTTCATAACCTCAGCAAAGCAGCATTCAAAATGATAGAAGTTGCTTCTAATCTCTCCTGATTTATGAGAAATCTGGAGGACAGAGGATGACAATTTAAAGTATTTTATTACTTAAGATATTACTTAAAATACTTTATTACTTCATTGCTTCAACACACTGAACTTAATCATAGTTTCAGAAGTTTCACACTTTACCCTACATATTGAAATATGTTGAATAATAAAAAATTTTTATTGAAATAATTTTGGGATAAAATAAGGTCTTGGTAAACTTTCAATGCTGTTTAGACTAAAACACAATCTACATGAAAAAATGTATTATTCTTGCCAACTCTTATGTAACCTTGAACCTATGCTATTTAGACATAAAATATAATGTTGTATTACTTCATGCCAACCTTGTGGAAAAAACTGGTCTTGAAGAAAAAATTATAGAATTAAAACACAACTCAAAGGCTGGTAGTGTTGTACCCAAGTTTTGATACCCAGATTCGATCGTGGCAGGAAGAATCACACTGACACTGCAATATGCAAGAAGAGGTCCATATATTTTGCTAGCAGAGAAGCCAGGGTCAGTGGCAGAGAGGAAGGCTGGCCAGTCTGACCCCGAGGCATCTCCAGCCAAGGGTTTATATAGAAAGGTTTGGGGAAGGGGGCTGGTGCATACATAATTATCAAGGTGGTGTCAGGGACAGGTGGTCAGGAAGCATTTGGGGAGGGGTTTCAGGGTCAGGGGTCAGGAAGCATATGGGGAGGGGTTTCAGGGTCAGGGGTCAGGAAGCACTTGATCAAACATTCATAAAAAGGGGTAAATATGCATCAGGTTAATAAAACATTCCCACGGAGGTAGATCAGGGTAATAAACATTTCTCAAGGAGGTGTTAAGATAGCTTCAGCTGGGAAACGTTTTTAGGTTTGTCATGGGGGGAGGTGAGGGAACAGAAAATATTTGGGGCTGGAGTTTTGAGTTTTAGGCTCATCAGTAGAACAGTCCTGGCCTGACTTGGTACTGAATTGTTCTCAGTTTCCTTTCTTTCTTGCCAATGCTGTCCAGGCTTTCCAAGACCCTGTTGATGTGTAGGCTGGCCCAACACAAGAAGGATCCTCTTCATGGGCCCAAGTATGGCCTCAGACACTTGCTAACGGGGTGATCTGGCAACTCACTCAACCCTAATTGTTGGCGCCAAATTTCTTCATCAGGAAAAAGAAAGGACGACCACTCCAATATCTTTGTCAACAAAGTGCCCTGTGCGATCACGAAGAGTCTGACATGTCAGAAAAACAACTGAACAACACCAGCACATATACTGACCCAGCACAGCTCCAAAGCACTCCCGAGGAAGGATTCTCTCCACCATTAGAAAGAGAAGTGGCAGACTCAGAGGAAGGGTGGAAGCAGAATCCACGAGAAGGCATTGAATGTCTACTGAGTTCCAGGCTCTGGGCCAGGTGCCGGGGTCACAAGGAGGATGAGTAAAATACTCTTTCTACTCTAATGGGGACACAGGAAAGACCTAGATCATCAGTTCACTCAACAAAAATGCAAAGTAAATAATTACAAAGAAATAGAAAGCAATTGAATCCAAGGGAGTGTGTGTGGCCCCAAGGAAGAGGACATGCAGTCATCTCCACATAGACAGAGAGCCCGAGTTGCAGCCTAGAAGAGGAATGACTCTATGAGGGGAGGGTAAAAAGAAAGATGGAAGAGGAAAGGCAAGTTTCCCCAGACACAAAGAGAAGGCAGTGCAAAAGCAAGGAGAGGGAAGAGGAAGTGTGTGGGAGGATTGAAGGGGAAGAAAATTCAGGTGGACAGAAGAACACTGGAGAAGGAGCCACCCCCAATGATGTTGGAAAGAAAGCTGGGGGTCACTTTGGCAAGGACTCCAACAGAAGGCTTTGTGCTTCAAAGCTGTTGGACACAGAAACTCCCGGGGGGGCGTTCCAAGCCCTCGTTGGAGCCTGGGGATCACTTACTTAGGGTTGGGAGAGGCTGACAACACCTACAACGCATGATCCAGGTCCATTTCAGATCACTTTATGAGGACAGATTATGCCAGTCCAGGCCTTTCCCAGAAATCTCCACTAAGAAATCTGACCCAGACATGAATTTATTTTGCAAGCCCTGAGAGCTGTTCTAAGAATGGACAGGCGGCCTCTGCCAGGAAGCCCTGCAGGACTCGAAGATCTGCCTGTCTCTGTGAATCAGCAGGAAGGGGCTGATGGCTGGGAAGCACAATGAAGTGAACGTGGACACCACCGCCAGCCAGTTGCCGGAATGAGTCACGTACACTTTATACAGCATGCAGCCACAGCTGATGCAGTAAGCACAAATGAAGATGCCCACCAGCAGCACAATGGTGTGGGTGGCCTCGATCTCGGGAGATGTCCTGGGGGAGAGGCTAATGCTGTGGAGGTGCCGGACTCTCTGGTGGTGGCTGCACAGGATACACACGAGGTAGCCACTGGCCCACACCATGCCCCCAACACAGAGGACCTCCCGCAGGGAGGGCAGGATGATGGCCTCCTTCAGCACCTGCTCCCAGTAGCAAAAAAGGACTCCATATCCGCCTGTGTGGCTGCTGTTGCTGCTCCTTTGTCCTGTCATATAGATGGGCACGTTTATTTCTATGGCCATGTTGGCCACCCAGCAGAGGAGACACAAAGGCCTGATGAGCTTCACAACTCTGGCTCTGAGTTTGGCCAACCCAGAGTGGCTGGGACTGACGGTGACAGCCTGGAAGGCACCCAAGAGAGCAGTGGTACAGATGGAGAGGCCCCGGCTGACTCTTTGGAGGTAAAACACCACTTTGCAGCCCCCATTTCCCAGGAAGGATCCTTTCCTCACATAGAAGACTCCTAGAGGGCACCCCTGGAAGAAGAGCACGATGGCGTTGGTCACCGTAAGCTGGATGAGAATGGGGTCCACTGGCCTCGACCTGTGGCTGCTGAACGAAGCAAAGACGTAACAGCCGAGGAAGAAGGAGTTGCCCAGGACCCCGACGCCAACCTGAGAAAAGAAGATCATCCCCAGGACCATGTTGGAGGGAGGCATGTTCTTGGAGTGCTAAGTGGGCATTGCTGGAGAGAGCATGAGAGAAGAAAAGGAAGAACCATCAAAAGCCTTTCAAGGAAACCCATGGAGGTGAGAAGGTTACCTGGGAGAGAAGGGATGGAAGCTGATAAGGCAGCAGCAGAATCAAGGGAGAACCTTGATACACTGGCAGAGTCTTTGGGTTTGGGGATAATGTGGCAGAGAAAACGACAGATATTTGGGGCAAGAGGGTTCCTTGACACATGCCAGTTTCTAGCTTGCCTCCCCAGAAATTCTGGAGACTTTTCCCTTTGGGGAGTAGACGGCCTTTGTCTTCTTTCAGTGGGGAGATGGCCTGTTTTCCATCTAAAGAAATGATTCCCTCTTATATAGACTATCTGGCCATGGAAATTGAGCTGAAGCCCAGAGCCCTTCAGAGGCCAAGCAGAGATCGATTTGGCAGCCAAGCTAGAACCAATTCTAACTTCTCATCCATCTGAAGCTATGGTGGGAAAAGCTTTTCTAAATTGCCTCATAAGTAGTGAGAAATGAGAGACAGGATCGGGAGCTTCCTTCTAATGAGGCCCTAGAGACAGAAGCTGGAGGAGGCTGTTGGTACATCTTATCTCAGTTTATTACAGTTATATGTGTTTCCTTGGGAAGGGGACCCAGAACAGTCCAATTTTAAACTTTTTTTAGTGGATTCAGATTTGCATTTGCATAAAGAAGTTTACTCACTAATCAATTTTTTAAAAAGTTTTTAAACCCTTAACTTCTGTGTATTGGCTCCTAGGTGGAATAGTGGTAAGGGTGGGCAATGGGGGTCAAGTGACTTGCCCAGGGTCCCACAGTTGGGAAGTGTCTGAGGCCGGATTTGAACCCAGGACCTCCTGTCTCTGGGCCTGACTCTTAATCCACTGAGCTACCCAGCTGCCTCTCTAATCAATATTTTTAATGATGCTTTTGTTTGGTAGGAAAAGCCAGGACTATGAGTTTGAGTAAAGGGCTTGCAATCAACAAGAACAAGAAAGCAGATAACTATCTATGTTACCCACTTAGATATTTAGACAAAACGTCTGGGCATACATACATAGAGGAGTTATGTCAAGATAACTCTTTGTCAGGGAACAGCTGGGTGGCTCAGTGGTTGGAGAGCCAGGCCTAGAGATGGAAGGTCCTGAGTTCAAATTCTCATATACTTCCTCACTATGTGACCCTGGGCAAGTCACTTCACCCCCGTTGCCTAGCCCTGACCACTCTTCTGCCTTAGAATCAATACTCGGCATTGATTCTAAGACGGAAGGTAAGGGTTTAAAAAAAAAGGGTAACCCTTTGTCTTGTGTCTTGACTACATTCAAAAGCTTTTTTAAAGATTAAATCAAATAATTAGACTTCATTGTGAAAAGGTGCTGTACAATACTTTAAGTCAATTGAAGGCCTATTTTACAGGCCATCTTGATCCCTAGTCAAGTTTTATGAAATGAAAAAGAAAAAGAAATCTGAAGATCTGGGAAAGTGAGATCTGAGGTTCTAGATTCTAGAACTGGAGCACAACATGGAGCAAATGGAAGACTGAGCCATGACAAAGAAGGGAGAACCAAGGAGAGGCCTTGGTTCTGTGGGTACCACTCAAGGCAGGATTCTGACTTCTTCTGCTAAAACCTATTGATGGGACAGAGAACTGAATTGGGCATGAAGCATACGGGTCTTGTAGTATATATAGAGGGGGTCATATAGTTTTTTCAAGCTTTGGCTGAGTTCTGAAAGCAGTTAGGGGTTTGGAATCTTGAGGGAGAAAGTCAGTTGGTTTGGGTTTCTCGTGGAGAGGGTTTCAGACCAGCTGAGCTCCTTCCTTGCCTATCTGTACAATTGAAAGTTAGCCTAGCTTTGAAATATTTATTTAAGAACTGTTATTTTAGATAAACCCTTTGTATCTTCCTTCCCTATATTATTTCCTACCTTCCCTTCCTTACCTTATATGTCTGTGGAGTTAATAAGGAGAGTAATTAGAGAGGAGTTCAAATCTGTGAAGGGTTAACTATAATTGAGAATATTAGATATAAAGAAACTAGTCAGTCATTATTTATCCCCTTTAGATATCGAGAGCACTTTGTAAGCTTGAGTTAAGGCAGGTCCTTACTCAGACTCCATCTCTGCCTCCCATCCCCCACCTGAGGTTCCTGAGACAACTGTTGGGGCTTCCTTAATCCACTTTCCTGTCAGATCATCCTTTTGAAGATAATAAACCCTTTTGTGTTTTTCCACAGATCTATTAGTATAATTTGTCAGTTAGTTATTAAGAGAGGGAAAAGAGGGAAAGAACTAACATATTCTGGGCTTGAAGGGAAGCCGGTATCCATCCTGAAGGAAGGTGTAACTTCAAAACAAGTCCCTTCCTGTGAAATTAACTAAACCTGTAGTTAATTTCAGTTTAGCCTATTTCCCTTCAGTGCTATACTCTCTGACTTTAGCCCAAATCATATCCTGAATCTCCCTATTCCAGCCTACCTGTAACCTAGATTTACTATCTAACAAATCCCTGATAACCTCCTTTCAAAATTCCCTTGTACCACACACCTTTCCTCAAATTACCCCCATTACATTCTGGCGAGCCAAGTCAAACGAAACCTACTATCTTCTGAAGCAAAAGAAAATGAATTTCACAAGAATGATTTTTGTATTAAGCAGTCTGTCACTGCTTATTTGGTCTTTTATGCAGGGATTATATACGTTTTGGCTGATAAAAGTACCAAACTTGATACAACAATTAATTGAAATCTATGACTATTACAAATGGTTTGCATTCACTTTAGCTGAATGTATATGCTTCATACCAACAGCTGTGGCAATTGTTCTGTCTCTATGGCATTTTTTGGCAATTTCAAAAGCGGTCCTGACTCATCTGTTTAAGTATTACAAGGCATCTCATCCAAAACAAGATAATGATAACAAGGAACTAGTAGAAAACATCAAACTATTGTTCCAAGTGTTGAGGCAAATACGTGAAGGAAAGGAACTTGATAAACATACGATCTTGCAACTAGAAATTGTAGAATCAAAGTTTTGGGGGCAAAAGGAAACAGAGAAAGAACAACCGATTCTGAATGCAGTGGTCTCTGTACTACCAATAGTAGACAGGACTATCGTACAACCTGGTGAGGGGGTGGTGCATGTCAAAACATACAAGGCATTCACTCCTAGTGACATGGAGGTTTTAAAAAGGTGTTTTCCTAGATTCTACAAAAGGCCTTATAAAAGTTTAAAAGAATTAAACTGGGTGTTCACACTTTTCAATCCCAGTTTTGACGATGTCGAATTTCTTTTGGGGGAATTTTACTCTCCCTCTGAAAAGGAAAAATTCCTCAATGAAACTAGGATGAATCCCAATTTAGAGTCATGGCCACTGGTGCATCAAGATCTGGATTTCACTCAACATACTAACATGAGATACTTGTTAAGATGCAGGGCTGATCTTATTGAAGCAATGAGATCATTTGCAAAAAGACCAAATGCCTGGCAGAAATTTGAGAAACTGAGGCAAGGGGAAGAAGAACACCTGAGCAGTTTTCTAGACAGAGTTATTGAAGCAGCAGAAACAATATTAGGACTGAGAGACACACATGCCCAGGATATGATTGATCATATAAGGAGGCAATTTGTAAAGGGAACCTCAATACCGATACAAAATTATTTCAGGCAAAGTTGTCCACAGTGGGAATCATTACCACTGGAGGATATTAGGAATCATGCGGCGTATATACATGATTCCAAACAGAAAGAAGTGAGAATGGCTAGGCAATCTGACAATGACAAAGATGAGATCATAGCAGACTTGAAAAGGCAATTAAAGCAATCGAAATGTGAGAAAGAAATTGAAGAGGTGAAGAATTTTGCTCTTCAAACAAGTAGAAATCAATTTAGACAACCTGCCAACAGCACCCCAAAATCAAAATCAGCACCCCAATGCTACTTGTGTAGGAGGATCGGGCACCTTATTCGTTTTTGTAGATTTAAGCAACAAATAGATTTTTCAAAACCCAATACTCAAAGAGATAATAGAAAGACATTTTATAATTCAAAATGGGCTAGGAATAATGAATCAGAAAGGCGTGAGGAAGAAAAACATGAAGGTACTTGCTGCAATCATACATGCAAAAAGTACAGTCAAACACCTTCGTTAGATGACATGGAGAGATATATACAAATGGGAACAAAACTGAAAAAATCATTATGAATCGAGATTTCTGATTTAAAACCTATCAATCAGTGTAATTTGGGTGTGGCAGAGTCTAAAAGAAATGAGGAAAGCAAAATGAGAAAACTGGGCAAAATAGAAAAAGTGTCTAAAGTAATCTACACAGAGGATACACATAGGTCTGTGGTAGATAATGAGCAATGGGAAGAGATAATGCAAATGCACAAAGAAATCTTTGGCATTAAGGAGGATGATTATATAAGGGATCAGC
>NC_058132.1:2436693-2484832 GCF_016433145.1 Gracilinanus agilis
CAAAGAAATCTTTGGCATTAAGGAGGATGATTATATAAGGGATCAGCTTTCTCATTCCATATCACACACATTGGGTGGGAAGCATGAATCAAACCATTGCAAAGAATCACATCAACGAGAATTTGCAAAATGCTTTAGAATCATCAAAACCTAAAATTCCTCTCTTTATTCCAAGTATAAAGCAAAGGGACAACTTGGATAAAGAACATTATGGCGAGGATTTACAAAGTTTCCAGAAAGGAACACTTACAGTAACCTCGGGGGAATTAGATGCAACAGTTCTTTCCCATTCAATTGCTTTAGACACAATGTCACAGTTAGAGGTTAAAGAGCAAAAAAGTCTAAATGTTGGCAAGAACTTAATTTTAAAGAAATGACCCACTGATTTAAAAGATGATAGCAGCTGTGTAGGAAAGTCAAAATCTACCTTTCTCAACCCCTTAGCTACAGAATTTCATCCTAAACTTTGGGGAAGAGATAGGGAACAGTTGTCTTCTTCTACAATCAGTGTGGCTAAACATAGCACCAATGAGACTGTTGCTGTGATTGATAACAAAAATCATCTAATGTCAGTCACAAAAACAGTAGGGCAAAATAGGGAACATCAGTCAGCTTTTGGATCAGTAGTTGTACCTGAAGTGTTGAAGGGAACACAATCTAACTGTCATACAATCCCGGAGACTACTGAAGGAAAGATTGTTGATTTGAGGCTTGACAGTTCTTTTAAGAGCAGAGTGGAAGATAAATCAAATCAAACTTCCATTTCTGAAACCCTTAATGAAAGCCAACATGGAATCTGCAATAATGACAATGACTTACAAGCTCTCAATGAGAGTATGCTCTTTAAGCCTGCTTTCTGTAATCCTGATTCTAAACTGAACTTGCCTAATGGTGCTATAGGAAGTTTGGGTTTAGAGACAAAAGACCATATGCAACACAGAATCAATGACAAGTGTACACAGAATACTGAGGATTCTTTATTACCCTTAGTGCCAGTGAAGTCCAATGACAGTGGAGAACCCTTAGTTACTCTAGAAATTGGGAGGGTACACTATGAGGGATTACTGGACACAGGGGCAACTTGTTCCGTACTACGAGAAACACCTGAAGGATGTCAATTTCAAGGCAGTTTAAGAGTAAGAGGAGCTTCTGAGGTAGCACAACAAGTCCCAAAGCTAAAAGTTAAGATGTTAAAATTTGGACCTCTGGCTCTTGAACACACATTCCTATTGATGCCATCATGTCCTTCAAACCTTGTGGGGAGAGATCTTCTATGCAAATTGGCCGCAACCATCCAATGTCAACTGGATGGACAAATTTATTTACACATACCCAAGAGATCTCTGAAACACCATCCTATTTTATTTTTAGACACATGTAGTGAGGAACCATCATACCAATCAACTGATAACATCTATGAGGTTCCAGATGATATTCCAGATTATGTGTGGGCTAAAAATTCAAATGAGGTGGGCAGGATATTGTCAGTGGAACCAGTAAAGATAGAGGTGAAAGAAGGCTTACCTCCAAGAATTCCTCAGTTCAGACTTAGTCAAGAAGCGATAGAAGGAGTGAAACCCATCATAGAGAGTTTATTGGAGCCGGGTATATTAAAATATGGATTTTCACAATACAATACACCAATCATGCCAATAAAGAAAGCAAAATTATCTCCTGATGAGAAGACTCAATGGTGTTTAGTTCAAGATCTCAGAGCAATAAACGACCATGTGAAAAAGACCTATGCCATGGTACCAAATCCATCACAAATCATTGCAACCATTTCACCTGAAGCTGCTTGGTTTACTGCTCTGGACCTGAGCTCTGTGTACTTCTCTATTTCCCTGCACAGAGATAGCCAGAAGCTATTCGCTTTCTCATGGGAGGGTAAATCTGTCTTCTGGACTTGTTTGCCCCAAGGATTTTCAGATTCAGCTTCAGTCTTCTGCCAAATTCTGCAGAGAGACCTTGAGTCAATAACATTCCTTGACATCAAAATGGTACATTGTGTTGATGACATCCTGCTAATGTCACCATCTGCTGAAGTCTGTTACACTGATAGCGTACACTTGATCAAAGAGCTAGGCAAAAGGGACCATAACATTTCCAAATCGAAACTTCAATTCGTGAAGGAAAAAGTAAATTATTTAGGATTCATCCTAGGGAAAGGCTCCAGAAGAATTTCCCAAAAGAGAACACAAGATATACAAAATTTGAGTTAGCCTAAGACCAAAAAGCAACTCAGGGCAATCATAGGAATAACGAGCTTCTGTAGAAACTGGATTCCAAGTTATGCTTACGTCACAAGACCTCTGATAGAGCTAACCAGGAAGGAAGTTCCAGAACCATTAAAGCCGAATAAAGAACATATCCATGCATTAGAGAAATTAAAATCACTTACTCTATCAGCTCCAGCCCTAGGTATCCCTGATCATGACAAACCATTCCTACTTTATGTGCATGAAGACAAAGGGATAGCCTCCAGTGTTCTCACACAAACATTTGGAAATAGACTTAGACCAGTTGCTTACTACAGCTCTAAGTTAGATTCAGTGATTTGTGGTATGCCTAGTTGTTTAAAAGCCATAGCTGCTGTAGCTATCGTGATTAGAAAATCTTCATCCTTGGTATTAGGGAGTGAACTGAAAGTATTTTCCCAACACCAAGTGGAATCTACTTTAAGAAACACCAACTTACAGCATTCACTTCTCAGAGATTATCAAGATACCAAGTGATCCTGTTGGCTAGTGAAAATATAACTTTTCACTGGTGCAGAAACATAAATCCTGCAACTCTGATTCCAGATTTACCTCTGGAAGGAGAAAGTCTACACATCTGTGAGGATGCACTTAACATCATGCATAAAACAAGACCTGATTTAGATGATAAGCCATTGAAAGACCTCGATATTACCTTATTCACAGATGGATCATCATATGTAGTAGACAATCAGAGATATACCGGAGCAGTTGTAGTGACAGCCTCTGAAATCCTTTGGTACTCATCATTACCATCTACCATGAGTGCTCAAGCAGCAGAATTAATGGGCTTAATATATGCTCTAAAAATTTCAGAAAATCTCAAAGCTAACATTTTTACCGATTCTCGTTATGCTTTTTCGAGTGTCCAGCATTCTGCTAGAATTTGGAAAAACCGAGGTTTCATTACATCCAATGGCAAACAAATAGCATGTGGCAATTTAATTAATCAGTTGTTGGATGCAATCCAATTACCAGCCCAAGTGTCAGTCATCCATTGCAAAGCTCATACAAAAACCCAAGGACCAGTGGAATTAGGGAACAAACGAGCCAACGTGACAGCCAGATATGCAGCAAAGTATGGACCTTTGACAATTCTGAACTTATCTTTGGTAGAGGAAGAAGATCTCAAAAACGCATGCTCCCCAAAGGAAGTGAAGGATTGGAAGAAACATCACGGTGCATACCTTGTTAACGGAGTTTGGTTAGGAGCAAATGGAAAACCTATGTTACCGAAATCCTTATATTACACCTTTTGCAATGCACTACACCAGAAAGGGCATTATGGAACTCTGGGCATGGCAGATTCTATAAATAGGTATTGGAATGCAAAGGGCATATATGAAGTTGCTATGAGAATTTCACAGAGGTACAAAATTTGTATGCATTACAACCAGACAATTACAAAAGTCCATAGTCTGGGAGGAAAACCTTTAGCTTACACACCATTTGAATGCTTACAAATTGATTACATCACAATGCCAAGGAGTAAAGGCTATAGATATGCTTTAGTAATAGTGGCTAGATTAACTAAATGGCCAGAAGCTTTTCCAGCAAAGTGTAACACCTCAGCTTTTGTTGTGAAAATCTTACTAAGAGAATTAATACCTAGATTCTCTATACCATTACATATTGCATCAGATTCTGGGTCCCATTTCACGAATAAGATTCTAGCTACAGTTTATGAAACATTAGGAATTAAGAGATATCTTCACTCAATATTTAGACCCCAGTCCAGCGGACAGATTGAATGGGTGAATAAATCTCTAAAATATCTTGTGGCAAAATTATGTGCAGAATCTCACATGAAATGGCCTGATGCATTGCCATTAGCAGTATTTCACCTAAGAATCCAACCCAACAGTATCACACATATTTCACCATTTGAAATGCTGTATGGACATCCACCATTCCATGGCAAAGCACCTCAAAGCATTCACAAATTATCACACCTAGGTATGGAATGCAAGCTATATGAATATATCAAATTGCTCAAGCAACAATTAAATCAACTTCACAAATTAGGCTTGATACATCAAAGAGTACCTTTTGATTTTGATCTACACAACTTCCAACCCGGAGATTACGTTTACACCAGAAACTTCATGAGGAAGTCTGTGTTAGAACCCAAGTGGCTTGGGCCTTTCCAAATAATATTAACAACTCCAAGTGCAATCAAAATTGAAGGGAAAGATCCGTGGTTCCATGTCACCCATGTCAAGCCAGCTAAAGACATGTCCCAACAACAATGACCACAAGACCCAGAAACTATACAACACAAAGATCAATTAGCACCAACTGATCAATCAAGCAAGTCCTCAGAAAATCCAAAATCTATACATAAGACCATAGAAACAAAGCAGCAATCAGAACACCAATCAGAGCATGAGTCAGAAGCAGAAGTAGACCAAGAGCCAGTAAACAATCAGATTTTACACCCAAATGATTATCCCAGTCGCAATCACTTAGAAGAATCATCTGTAAATAATTATGACAATGGAAAAGAATCAATGAAGGAAGAAGACACAACATTTGATTTGCAATCAATACCAGATCTAGAAACTGATGAAGACGAATGAATTAAAGCACAAAGACTTAATCACGAACTTTTTTTTGTTACCTATAATAATCATCTTTATTGAAATCACAAAAGAAAAGAAAAAGAGAAAATAATCATATATGATAGACATTTAAAAATTTGTTCCTGACACAAGTCAGAAGGTGACAAGCGCTGGTGCATCGAATGTCTCACTTGTTGCTGACTACGCAGATCTTCACGAGGACAGCAAACCTGAGAACTACAAAGACATCCATGACCAAATACATCTATCGTAAAGAGGACATCCACACTGTGAAGAGGAACATCGGATCAGCGTTGGACACGTATTTGGAAAGAGATGACTTACACCCAACAGAATTCTCATTGCACACAACACTAGATTCCATCCAAGCAGTACATGCTAATTGCAAAAGAATTCCAGTGGAGTAAGTATGTAACACATCATTACACAGATAAGTCACTGGACAACACATAAAACCTTTTTCTGACTTCACATTTACATGTGAAACATAAACTTACACTTAAGAGAGAAGGGTATATCTGCCTTAGTAAAGAAAGTCTCTTACTCTGGTTCAGACACCATTCTACTCAAATCACCTGACATGTCATGTACATATGTAATGTTGCTTACTAACCATTAGCAATAAGTTTTACTAACACATAGGGACAGTTTAGTTAGTTTAGTAAGTTAGTACAGGGATAGATTTTTCTAAAATTTTCATTGTAAATATTGTACATAGCAAAGGTCTATGGTTTAACCAATAGACTTACAAAAATATAGGCTTACTTATTATTACCAACGTTTCTAACATAGGCATAAGTGTACTAACTTATTCATACACTAACTTTAGCAAGAGAACTAGAATTTAGAAGCTTATTTGCAAAAAAAATTTGCAAAACTTTTCTTAAGTAATATTATCTGATTAGTTCATAAAATTAGGTAGATGCATAGATAAGATTCATTACTTTGTTCTAGTTAGAAAAGAGGCTCTGGCTCGGTTTTTCTATACAGAGTGCCATATCCCAGAAAGAAAGATGCAATTGGCATGAACTGATATAGCATGTAAAATCCTTGAGTATATGGAGGACAACCCCAGAAAAATCCTCATTTAGCACACTTTCTTGGTACCAGAGAGCAGAATAGAGGAATGACCTTAGAGATGCTGAATCAGCTGAAGGATCCAGAAACCAACTCAACCTACCTGGAAAAGAAATAAGAAAAGATGGCAAATGGCCATCATCATCAGAAGGACATCAGAAAGACAATGATTCTACCTGTTATACCTGCTGAAGAGGTGTTTACGCATGGGCCACAAATACTGTAGTGTGTAAATCTTGCAGCCATGTTTTTCATGGGTGGAAGCTAGCAGTTACCCAATTAGAACACAGAACCTGGCATGAGACAGGGGCTGGTGCCAGGCTTGACAGTTGAAGTGTGGGTATATAAGAAGCGTCCCATACCCCTGACTTCACTTCTCTTTTTACTTCTTTGGGGGTTGGACTCCTGGAGGAGGGAGGAGGAATGTGGGTTTAGATTTCTTAGGCAGGTAGGCTCATCTACAGGCCAAATATCAACAACTCATTGGCAAACCCAACAACCTCTTAGGGAACAAGAATATATTTTCAACCAATTAAACATCATCATCTGGCCCAGGGCTTCTTAGCCCTGGGTCAGCATCCAAGCATTATCAGAATTAAGTCTGTCCACAAGGCATTCTTATCCTCTGCTCCATAAGAAGACCTTTCAGTGTTTCAAGACTAGTTAGCTGACGTAAGACCTTAGATTACCTTACCCTCTTTCCAAACCCATTTTACCTAATACAATTATCACCAAATAAATCCCTTAAACCTTTAAGCCTAAGAACTTGAAGTCATTGCCTTACCTTCAACATAGGTCAAGTAAGAGCAAATATCTGTACATTCTGAAGGCTACAGCTACCAACTCCATTAAGTTACTGGGTCTAGGAAGTGCCATTTTCTCCTTCCTGTTTGACCCCATCATTTCACCAATAGGATTACTTCCTTTCTTAGGGCAGGGCCATAGAACCCTGAGCTTAAAGGGCTTGGTTTTGCTGGTGAGGGAGACATTCGTCCATCTCTCTGCCAGCTTGGGTGCAGGACCCCTGTTACATTCACACCCTGTACTCTAGCCTATAGCTTCTGGGGCTGGCCTAATTCCACCCTCCACTCCTCTCCTGCTCTGCAGCTAATTCCTTTTACATTACAATACCCAGGAAGAGAATGGAACTTTTCTAGGACAGAAGTTTAGCTCTAAAGGGCCAGTTGTGGTCAAGAGAATGAGAAAAATAGAAGGAGGTGACTCTAGTCCTCACAAACAATGTCATAGTTTCAGCAACCATTCATAATAGGTTTCTCCCAGCAAGATTCATCAGAATCTAAGTCCCATCCCAGGGCCCATTAGCAAAGGGCTTTTTATAGATGGGGATGAGTGTCCAGACTTGAATGAATGGTGGGGCAGACTTGGTGAGAGCAGAAGGGGTCTAGCCTTCTTAAATAATCTCTAAGGCTCTTCAAATTTTGTATTACTTTGCACACTTTTGACTGCCAATTCTACTTCAGTTTCCTTAAGAAAAAGACTCTGGGTAGACATGAGGAGCCAATGGTCCTTATTGTGGCCCTGTCCCCAATTTATTATATTAGAGGCTTTCAGGAGTTTCCCACTGGGTGAGATGTAGGACTATGTCTGGTATAGACTCTTATGTTATTTACTGTGTGATCATTGTGGAACTGGAATTGGGTGGGAAAAGGAACAAGCCTTTGATAGAGAGCTATGGGATCTCCTTTGCCCCCACAACTATCAGAAGTTAGGTTGAACTTGATTATGCACACCTAGATTAAATATTTATGGAAGCAGAAAGATATAAGTCTAGCCTCATACTCATTTCCTCTTTGAGGAAAGCAGAGTAGGGACCCCTGACCCCAATTTACTACATCTCCTCCTGGCAGTAATTAAAGTCTGTCTTGGAGAATGATGGGGAAGGTGGGAGATACTAGAGATTCCTTTGAGTAAAATAATGACTCCTCCATGCTGGAAGTGAGATAACATGCCTATCACACAATGGGTCTTCTTTACATACAAGATCCTCTCTTCTTACAGGACCTTGGTGAAAACTGGTTATGAAAATTGAGACTATAGGCTACACTGTTGTTGTCCTTGAAAATATGGCCCAGATGGCCATCATGTTCCAGTCTTTACATGAGAAACATTTGATGAAATTACCCACACATCACCTTAACGAGAATACCAGGGATATTTTGCAGTCACTTTAGAATTCCTATAACATGTCATTGGTAGGAGATAAGGGCACATCCTGGTTAAGATGGTGGCAGAGTAAAAAGCAGCTGCTTAACCTCTCCTAACCAAAACATACAGGACTCCTCAAGAAGACATAAAAACAAACCCAGAGGAACAAAGGGACCCCATAACAGGGCGCAGCATTGGAGGTACGTGGAATTGGGGCATTTCCATGCTATAAAGGGGTGAAACAGCTCTCACTAAAACGCCAGCTGAGCAACCCCCTCCCCCACCCCACCCCACCTACAGTGCCAAAGCCAGTACACAAGAGTTAGAGCAAGTTTGGGGCACAGATTAAGTCCTTGGCAGCTACCTGGGGTCACCAGGGCCTGCTTCTGAGAGCAGCAAGACTTAAGACCCCTAGAGGCTAAAGAATGCACTTGGACTTTGAATGCAGACCATGAGTGTAGGCACGAGTGTGGGCGTGGATGCAAGCCCAGACACGAATCCTGAGCGCAGGCGAGGACTCGGATCTTGAGCACAGGTGCAGACCTTGAGTGGGGACCCAGTGCAAAAGGGGTTCACAACTGTGGAAGCAATGCCCTGAGACTGTTAAAGGAGCCTCAGGCAGAGGAACAAGTAAGGGGACCACCAGGAGGCTTGACCCTGAGAACAACTGAGACCTCAGGAGCCTAAAGAGTGCAGACAGACCCCGAGTGTGAGAATAAACCTGAGAAGGCACAGGGCTAACAATGGCAAGCGACAAGAACCCCAAAAGAGAAAGATCATCAAGAAGAAATCTGTAACACTCAACAACTTTTACACAGATAAAATCCAGACAAAAGAGCAAACAGCAGAGGAGAACAAACAAATAATCATATCCAAATCTTCCCAAAATAATGAAAACTGGTCACGAGTTCAAATCTGAGATGATGAGAAAGATGGAAGAGATTTGGCAAGAGAAGTGGGAAATAGCTCAAAAGGAAATAAACAGGTTAGAAGACAGAAACTCCCAATTGGAGAAAGATGCCCCAAAATCAAACAAAATGGTAAACAAATTGGAAACCAAAATCTGGCAAGAAAATAACAATTTAAAAGGCAGAATTTCACAATTGGAAAGTGAGGCTCAGAAATCAAATGAACTCATAAGCAAATTGAACACCAGAAATGACCAGATTGAAAAGGAAAACCAAAAGATTATAGCCGAAAACCAGTCCCTAAAGGCTAGAATTGAGAAGCTAATGATCTCTCAAGACAGCAAGAACAAATAAAACAAAGTCAAAAGATTGATAAAATGGAAGGAAACATGAAATATCTCAATGAGAAAGTGACAGACCAAGAAAACAGGTCTAGAAGAGACAATCTGAGAATCATTGGTCTTCCTGAAAAAGCAGAAATTAATAGAAATTTGGACTCCATACTGAAAGAAATTATTCAGCAAAATTGCCCTGAAGTTCTACAATAAGAGGGTAATATAGACATTGAAAGGATCCATAGATCACCCTCTACACTAGACCCAAAAAAAGACAACCCCCAGGAATATAATAGCCAAATTCAAGAGCTTCCAAGTAAAAGAAAAAATTTTACAAGAAGCCAGAAAGAGACAATTCAGATATCAAGGAGCAACAATCAGGATAACACAGGATCTGGCAACCTCCACACTAAAAGACCGCAAGGCTTGGAATATGATATTCAAAAAGGCAAGAGAACTGGGTCTACAATCAAGGATCACCTACCCATCAAAACTAACCATATACTTCCAAGGGAAAGTTTGGGCATTCAACAAGATAGAAGATTTCCAAGTATTTGCACAGAAAAGACCAGGACTAAATGGAAAGTTTGATATCCAACCACAAAAATCAAGAGAAACATGTAAAGGTAAATAAGAAACAAAGGGGAAAGGAAGAAAACTCATATTTTTAAATTTGCCTCTTTAAGGGCTTCAATATGATCTAATTATTGGTATTCCTATGTGGACAAATGCTATGTATAATTCTCTGTAGTGAACTCTATTCACTATTATAGTATTCACTATCATAGTAATTAGAAGAATTATTCATAGGGAGAGGTTGGAATACTAAATGGTCTAAGATGATATGGGGGTGGGAAAGAGAGAGGTGTATAGTAGAGGACACCAAGAGAACCTTGAATGAATAAGAAAAATAGGATATTCTATTACACACAAAGAGGGCATGGGAAGGGGAGGGGATGAATACTATTATAAGAAGGAGAGGAAGAGAGCATTAAGAGGTAATAGTTAAACCTTACTCTCAGTGTAATTAACCCTGAGAGGGAAGAGTAGCTTTATCCATTGGAATATAAAGCTCTATCCAACCCTACTGAGAAAGTCAGAAGGGAAAAACCAAGGGGAGCAGGGGAGTGGGGAGCTCATAAAAGGGAGGGGAGAAGAAGGGGGAGGGAATTCATTAGGCCTTTAAAAATAAAAAGAGGGGAATAATAAGGGAGGGGGTAGAAAGGGTAGTAAATCAAGGGAGGGGACAAGGGTTACTGGCATAAAGCAAAACACTGGTTTAAAAGGAAATAGTGTAAGAAGAAAAGGTAGAACTAGGAGAGGATACCAAAATGTCAGTGAATACACAACTGATAATTATAACTCTGAATGTGAATGGGATGAACTCACCCATAAAAAGGAAGCAAATAGCAGAGTGGATTAGAAACCAAAATCCTGTTGTCTACAAGAAACACATATGTGACAGGTGCACATACACAAGTTTAAGGTAAAGATGAGGAGTGAAACAAGGATGCCCATTATGTCCTCTATTGTTTAACATTGTACTAGAAACATTAGCAGTAACAATTAGAGAAGAAAAAGAAATTGAAGGTATCAAAATAGGCAATGAGGAGGCTAAGCTATTACTCTTTGCAGATGATATGATGGTCTACTTAAAAAATCCTAGAGAATCAACTAAGACGCTTGTAGAAATAATCAACAACTTTAGCAAAGTTGCAGGATACAAAATAAATGCACATAAATCATCAGCATTTCTATATATTTCCAACACATCACAGCAGCAAGAGGTAGAAAGAGAAACACCATTTAAAATCACCCTAGACAATATAAAATACTTAGGAATCTATCTATCAAAACAAACACAGGAATTATACAAAAATAACTACAAAACACTTTCCAAACAATTAAAACTAGATCTAAACAATTGGAGAAATATTGATTGCTCATGGGTAGGACGAGCTAACATAATAAAAATGACCATTCTACCCAAATTAATTTACCTATTTAGTAATATACCTATCAAACTACCAAAAACCTTTTTTACTGAATTAGGGAAAACTATAACAACGTTCATTTGGAATAATAAAAGATCAAGAATATCAAGGGAAATAATGAAAAAAAATGTGAAGGAAGGTGGCCTGGCAGTACCAGATATTAAACTGTTCTATAAAGCAGCAGTCATCAAAACGGTATGGTACTGGCTAAGAGACAGAAGGGAGGATCAGTGGAATAGACTTGGAGTAAGTGACATCAGCAAAACAGTGTATGATAAACCCAAAGAGCCCAACTTTTGGGACAAAAATCCACTATTTGACAAAAACTGCTGGGAAATTTGGAAAACAATATGGGAGAGAATAGGTTGAGATCAACATCTCATACCCTGTACCAAGATAAATTCAGAATGGGTGGATGACTTAAATATAAAGAGGGAAACTATAAATAAGTTAAGTGAACACAGAATAGTATACTTGTCAGATCGCTGGGAAAGGAAAGATTTTAAAACCAAGCAAGAGTTAGAGAAAATTACAAAATGTAAAATCAATGATTTTGATTCTATCAAACTAAAAAGCTTTTGTACAAACAAAAACAATGTAGTCAAAATTGGAAGGGAAACAACAAATTGGGAAAAAATCTTCATAACAAAAAACTCTGACAGGGGTCTAATTACTCAAATATACAAGGAGTTAAATCAATTGTATAAAAAATCAAGCCATTCCCCAATTGATAAATGGGCAAGAGATATGAATAGGCAATTTTCAGATAAAGAAATCAAAAGTATCAATAAGCACATGAGAAAGTGTTCTAAATCTCTAATAATTAGAGAAATGCAAATCAAAACAACTCTGAGGTATCACCTCACACCTAGCAGATTGGATAAAATGAAAGAAGGGGAGAGTAATGAATGCTGGAGGGGTTGTGGCAAAAGTGGGACATTAATGCATTGTTGGTGGAGTTGTGAATTGATCCAACCATTCTGGCTGGCAATTTGGAACTATGCTCAAAGGGCTATAAAAGAATGCCTGCCCTTTGATCCAGCCATATCATTGTTGGGTTTGTACCCCCAAAAGAGATCACAGATAAACAGACTTGTACAAAAATACTTATAGCCGTGCTTTTTGTGGTGGCAAAAAAACTGGAAAACGAGGGTATGCCTTTCAATTGGGGAATGGCTGAACAAATTGTGGTATATGCTGGTGATGAAATACTATTGTGCTAAAAGGAATAATAAACTGGAGGAATTCCATGTGAACTGGAAAGACCTCCAGGAATTGATGCAGAGTGAAAGGAGCAGAGCCAGAAGAATTTTGTACACAGAGACCAATACACTGTGGTAAAATAGAATGTAATGGACTTCTGTACTAGCAGCAATGCAATGACCCAGGACAATTCTGAGAGATTTATGGAAAAGAATGCTACCCACATTCAGAGGAAGTACCACAGGAGTGGAAACAGAAGAAAAACAACTGCTTGAACACATGGGTTGAGGCGGACATGATATGGGATGTAGACTCGAAACTACCACACCAATGCAACTATCAACAATTTGGAAATAGGTCTTGATCAATGACATATGTTAAAACCAGTGGAAATACACATCTGCCATGGGGGGGAGGGGTAACTTGGGGGGGGGGTGAAGGGGAAAGTAAGAGCATGAATTACGTAACCATGTTAACTTTTCAAAAAATAAATATTAATAAATGTTTAAAAAAAAAGAAAGAACCAGGCAGGAGAATTTTATACATGTGTTTTTACTCTGGGTTTTTTTAAATTTTGTTTTGTTATTTCTTCTACTTCAAGTGAACACTAATAAATCCATTAATTAAAAAAAACATGTCATTGGCATTAAGGTGATGTGCATGTGTAATGATAAGCAACATGATAACCCACCAAGGCAAAATAATAAAGCCCACTGAGAAAGACTTCACTGAACCCCCTGCAGAAAAGAGAATGTGATGAGAACTCAGAAAACAGTAAGAAGTTTCTCTGGAGGTCGTGGTCCTGAACACTTGCAGTTCTCTACTGACCAGCTTTGACTTTCCAAATGCTCTTTCCCTCACCTGTACCTATGCTGGAGCAGAGAGCAGTAACTAAGGAAAGACTTCCTGCTTTGGGTTGGCTAGAACCAAAGGATTTGCCCCAGTAAGAGTGGGAGCCAAAGAAAGGGGGTAGATCAAGTCCAGGCTAAATCAAACTCCTCCAAAGCTAGTGGTCATTTTTGATATTTACAGGTAAATACATGGCTTCCATGATTCATTTGTAAACTCCTTTAGGAAACACACAGATTTTTATATGTTTCCCCAGGGACAGGCAGTTTCACATTGGTAGTGGGCTCTTCATTCATACTTGGTGACTGACTCATTGGTCACCATTGTGTCTCCTGGATGTTGCATCTCTCTTTCTCCCAGGTTATAGAACTCTCTCTACCATCATTCATTTCTTCTTCTTTGGGGACTATTGCCTTGTGTCTGTTGGGATTCTTTGATGGGTTCATGGTCAATGCACTGCTCCTTTATTGTCCACACCTCTTCCATAACAAGTGTTGGTCTATCTGCTCACACCTCCCATGGATGATTAGCTAAAATGCCCCTCTGCAACAGGGTCAATCTGAGCCCTTTTACTGCCTGGCAAAGGTATGAGTCACCACCCCAAGCCAGAGAGAGCTCTAAAACAGGAGGTGGGACATGTCTAGAAAAAGCTTAAGTCTATTGGAAAGAGTGAGAACTGAGTGTAAATCCAGTCCTCAAACAATTACTCATTGTGTAATCCTGGGCCACTCACCTAGCCATTTTTGGCCTCAGTTCTCTCAGCTGTAAAATGAGGTTAGTAATAGCATCCAGCTTCCAGGTTTGTTATAAGGGTCAACTGATAGACAAAGCACTCAACACAGTGCTTGGCATACATTAAGTGCTATATAAATGTGAGCTATTATAATGCATTAATTGTCCTACCTTGTGGTCTGGCCATCTTTCCAATGCACATAACTGGTTGTATCTCAGAACAAAATGTGGGTGCCACATATGGACTTTACTTTGGAAGACAAACCCAAATCAAGCCAAGACACAATGAGCACCTGGGCTGAGCCTTCTGCCACCAAACCCAAGAATATCAAGGGAAGCCTTTCTTCTGTGGCTGGTCTCCCATGACTCCTCGCTGCCATGCCTTTGGGGTGGCTAAGAAGCTTAAAATCTTAATCTCACAGGCTGAGGAGGCAGAAGATAAATGGAACCCAACATCTTATGTCAGGCAATATTATGGCAACCCAGACTTAAGAGCTGAGCATCTGACCAGAAAGAAGCTATTCTGGGACACACACACACACACACACACACGCAGAAACATTTACACTTAGCCAGATTCAGATATACACACACTCACATTCACAACCCTATTCCCTTACACACATTCACCAACACTCCTTCCCTCTACAGCTTGGGAGAATCCATGTTTTCAGTCTCCAAGATACTGAGGTTGAGGATACCTCATGTAGGAAGAAGTAACAGTGAGATCTGCCATTTCTGAGCTCTTTCTCCTGTTGAATGACCTGGGTCAGGACCTCTGAGCTCCCCCATCAATCTTATTTCTTCATATTAAGCCTGAGATGTTTGAAAGCCCACATAGGCTTCCTTCTAGTGAGCCTGAGAGGCAAATGGAGACCTACAGAAGGGGCAACATGTCAGAGGAAACAGTGAATTAGTAACCGAAAGGTTTTTTATTTCTTGAACCAAAAGACTAAATTTGCTCTGGTTTTCTCATACTCCTCCCTGGGAGTTGTCACCAACCCTTTCCCCCATTTAAATAAAGAATAGAAATTCTACTCTGCTCCTACCTTCTTGAGGAAAAGAGATCCTTCTCCTTGCATCCATCTCATGTCAAACAGATTTGCACTCGTATCCATATACAACCCATAGTCACAGCCATCCACCCATACACTTACACACTCATACACACGTACAACCACAGTCACACAGACTCACACCCTCACCTGCACAAGTGTACACACGTACTCATGTATCTGGACAGTCTCTGTCTCACACATCCTCCCCCAAACCCTGTGATGGATGCTAACAGGAGACAGATGAACCTGCTCTAATTTACCCTTTCAGTCAAGAATTGTCTCAATTTGTTTGTCAACAAGGCAAGACACTCCTGAAGGACTTATGGGAAGGAATGCTAACCACATGGAAAGAAAAAAGTGTGGGAATAGAAATGCAAAAGCAGAACAGATGACATCACTTACTACATGTATGTATGGGTAAGTGATTGGGGTTTAGGCTTTAAAAGCTCGCTCTGTACCAAAAAATGAATGATATAGAAATAGGTATCAAGTGACAACATTTGTATAACCCAGTGGAATGATTTGTCAGTTCCAGGAGGGGGGAGGGGAAAAAATGAATCATGGAAATGTGGAAAAATATTTAAAAATAAAAATTTAATTTAAAAAATGCATTTTCTCTGCATCATAAATGTCTTACAATTCCTCTCTAAGTCAGCTAAAGAATTTGCGTCAGACCCCAGGCTCCAGATGCCCAGGTCCTACTGCAGAATCCCATGACATCAGACCCCGTCAGCAATACCCTCTCATTCCAGTGGATCTCATTCTAGGGCGGGTAATTTGTATGAGAGGCATCCCAAGAACCAAAATAAGGTGGCAAGAGGCAGAGACCATGCCAGTGTAACAGTGTGAACTGAATTTGCAAAGGCAATCAGGCAGCTGGGGGTGGAATGGACCCTGAAACAGCCCAGCAGAATGTGCCCTTTCAGAATTCTGTTTGGGAGGGGGTCAACAGCAAGAGGAGTTTGGAGGAGATTTCTCAACTGTCACTTCTCTCCTGACCAGATGAGGAACTAGGGGGTTCTTTCTTTGGTTGTGAGGTTGGGCTGGTGGGGTGAATCCTGAGTGAATTGGGTTCCTCTGTAGTTTTATGTGTTACTATTGGGGGACCACAAACACCAACAGAGAAGACATTGACTAGCAATTCTCCCATTTGACTGGAGAGACCAAACTCCTGGCGGGGTGGGCTTGAAGGAAGTGGGGTCCCTTCCCTGATCCTGCCTGAATCCATTGATCCTGTTACTTCCCTTTTATATTAGTTAGAAATATTTGATAGGAGGCTGTAGGGAAAGAGAGAGTTACAAGCCACTGAAGAAGTCCAGAGTTGCTCTCTTGGGGAGAAGACTTAGCTGATAGAGTAGTTCATCCTTTCCCTCCTTCCTCTATTCCTCTATACCTTTTCCCCCTGTACCCTGAACTTGATTTGTCCTTTATTAACCCCCTGATAGCTTCATGTTTAGAATCCAGAACAGTTACATTGAAGGGGAGGTGACTGACCTTGTGGCTGAGGGGAAGACCATTGTCTGACTCCATCTGGAGGGGTGAAGCTACTTGTACTTGGGTTTTGGGGGGAGGCTCATCTCCACAGGGCTGGCTCTGGGGGTGAGATCCCACCCATTAAGGTCACAACTGAACCCCAACACCTTCCTTCAAACTCCCCATTATAGCTTGGCCAGTTTGGGAAGCTCATTGAGTTTATTCCCTCCTAGGTCTTCCCTGGGGTGGGGGGTGAGTGATTAGCTGATCTGGCCCATTGAAAGCTAACAAGAGAGGAGTCTAGATACTCACCCTCTTTCCATCAATACTCATCTCATACATTTGTGGCGAGCCAAAACCAAACAAAGAACCTGATTTAATCACAGAAAGCCATTTTTTGACCAAAATACTGACAAGCGGTCAGAGGGCAGCCATTTGGGATGAGTCCCTCCCTTTAGCTACAAAAGCATCACAGGGACAAAAAGCAAAGAATAGCAAAGCAGAAAACCTTCCTAGCTAAGCAGATACAGTGAAACATGGCCTGGGAAATGGGAAGAGCTTTGTTTGTGGTACTGAGTAGCTCTATCATGCTATGTTCTTTCAGAACTATGATGTATGGACTTTGGCCAGAGACTATACAAAACTACATATTGAGCCTCATTCATTTAATAGATTCTTACAACTGGTTAAAGATGGAAATAGAAAAACTGATAGCATTTACTCCATCGTTTATGGCAGCTATCGCTTCATTCCTGCAGATGTACTGGGTGCTAAGAAAGCTGATGGGACAGTTATTGGGACACAAGGCTGAGGAACAAGTGACTTTAGCAACTCTAAAAGCTGAGTTAGCTAAATGATACAGGAAGAAATAGCCAAGATGGGGGAAAAGACAAATGGCCAGGACAATATATTAATAAGGACAGAGACTAATGACACAGAGAATACAGACAAGCAGGGCAATGACACCGAAGACAAGGACACCACTGTAAAAGGGGCAGAAGCAACCATTCCTCTCCTTCCTTTACATGATAAGGCAATTTTAAAGGCAGACCAGTGGATCATCCATTTAAAAACACATACCTCATTTACCAGCAGTGATCTAGACAGGCTAAAAAAGAGATTCAGCAATTGGAACGTAGAACCCCAACAATGCTTAAAAGAGTTTAGGCATGCAGTCAAGATTTATGATCTGTCTTACCATGATGCTAAAATTCTTTTAGGAGAATTATTTAGCCCAGCCCAAACCTAATGATTTATTAGGGACACCAGGGAAAATAATCATCTACCATCATGGCCTGAAGTGTATGATAACATGGAATTGTCTAACCCACAAAACCATGCTTATCTGAAAGGCTGTCGGCAAGATTTAATGGAGGGAATGGCAAAACTAGGTAAAACACCAAATGTCTGGACTCAGTTTGAGGCACTTAGGCAGAAAGTTGGAGAACACCCCAATATGTTTCTTGACTGGGTCCTTGAGGCGGGGGAACTCATTCTCAGGTTCAGTGATTTGGGGGAGCAAAATTTGCAGCACATTCACAGACAATTCATCAAGGGAAGTAGTTTACCCATCAAGTCCTGCTTCCAGACTCAATGTCCTGGGTGGGAGGAATTGCCTTTGGAGGAATTGAGGAAAATAGTAAACTATATCCAGTCAGGATTACAGGGGATGGTAGAGAATAGATAGAATGAGAAATCCAAGGACGAAATCATTAGTGACCTTAAGAAGCAGTTGAAGGAAGCAAAATCTACACTTAAACAAAAAGAGATAGAGGAAATAAAAAATTTAGCAACCGTGCAAGCTAAGAACAACATGAATAGGTCACAATACCAACCTAGACAGAGGATCTGACATAGGAAAATGCTATCTTTGAATTAGAAGGGGCCATTTTGTGAAAGATTGTTGGTATAAACAACAAATTAACTTCCAAAACTCAAATAGCACTAAAAACCAAAGGAAACCTTACTCCAATAGCTATTCCAATTCAAAATACAATCAAAATAATTCTTATGCCAGGAAAAATGATAGATGCTGCAATCAAGCTTTACGGCATTCCCTCCCCAACTGCTTCACCTAAAAGCTGGGGATTCCCACCCCTTTTCAACTGCCTGGATTCATTTCTTTCTTTTTTTTTTTTTTTTTACCCTTGTACTTCGGTGTATTGTCTCATAGGTGGAAGAGTGGTAAGGGTGGGCAATGGGGGTCAAGTGACTTGCCCAGGATCACACAGCTGGGAAGTGGCTGAGGCCGAGTTTAAACCTAGGACCTCCTGTCTCTAGGCCTGACTCTCACTCCACTGAGCTACCCAGCTGCCCCTCTGGATTCATTTCTGAGAGAGACACTAACACTCACCAGCAGTCTTCTATACCACTGTAGATCCTCAGGATTCACTCATCAGAGCACACAGGGGACAGTCTGGGCTGTAGTTATAGGGACTGGATGTGTGAGCTCATCTCCCTCCAGAGTTGTGATTAGCATGTCATTTAGGGGAGAACTGACAGTGTGTGATTAGGGAGTCGTAGATAGGGAATTTGGACCTCTTGAGACAATCTTGATCACTAATGAAGACTGATTAATGAAATGACTTCCCGCCAGCTGGAGCTGCTGAGAGAGAAAATTTGTTGTGTTCCTTGTTCCAGAAGTTTTGGGTTCTTACACATTCTATTCATTCCTATGTGTATTTGAGAAAAGAGGCTTTTATTAGAGGCTTGTACAAACATTTTCACCATTATGATTACTGGGTATTACTCTCCATCCTAGCCTTATCTTTGACAATCTCCTTTAATTTTGTCCATTCTCAAATGTGTCAAGCTTCTGACCATCACATTCCCAAATTTGTCCTATTTTCCATCAGCTCCACCCCTTCATCTTATCCCTCTCCCTTCCTTTTCCTATAGGGTAAAACAGATTTCCATACCCAATTGATAATGTAGATTTTCCCCTCTTTGAATTAATTTTAATGAGAGTAAGGTTCAAGAGCTCTCCTCCCCATCTCGCCCATCTTCCTCTCCACTGTGAGCACTCTTTTACATGAGATAATTTACCCCCATTCTGTTTCTGCTTTTCCTCTTCTCCCTCTTCTGCATTCTTCTTTCTCACCTCTTAATTTCATTGTATTTTTTAGATTTCATCCCATCATAATCAACACATACCCCTGCTCACTCTCTATGTATGCTGCTTCTAAATGCCCTAATAATATTGTAGTTCTTAGAAGCTTCAAAAATTATCTTCCCATGTCAATATATAAACAGTTTAACCCTGTTGAATGACTTTCAATTTTTCTTTCCTGTTTACCTTTTTTATGTTTCCCTTGTGCCTTGATTTTGAGAGTCAAGTTTTCCATTCAGCTCTGGTCTTTTTATCAGGAATGTTTGAAAGTCCTCTACTTCATCAAATACTTATTCCACACCCCCCCCAAAGGATTATGCCATGGGGGCCTGCCTTGACATCCTGCTTTCCACTCCACTTCCACGTCACTGCCATGGATCTTTCATGCCAGCCTTCTACGCTGTTTTGGACAGAAAATTATTCCACCCCAACTTTTGGTGTTTTATGCTGCTCCAGAATTCATTTTGAACATTATGTTATCTTGTTTGGAGAGTGGTTTGGTAGAGATCAGTGGATCTGTACATCTCCTCTGCCATCTTGGCTCCATCTTCTATCTCTTTCTGAATGTTATATTGCAAATGGAATTCTGTGAGACAGAAGTATTTTGGTAATTTTCAAAACAAGTTGGGTTAGAATAAAGTCCATGGGTCTCATTTCTTGTGCCTATTGTACAATATGAATCTCTGATACAGAAGAGTTGCCAAGGACCCCAAATATGGAATGAGAAGATTATCTTCAGGACTTTGCATCTAGAGACATCATTCTGGAGTGGTAGAGAGCATCAGAGCTCTCTCAGAGGTTGTCAGAGCCAGTAAGACCTAGAGAGAAGACCAAAGTGAAATCATGCCCATTTCTTGTATAGCCCAACTCCATCCCCTATTCACATCTTAGAGTGATGGAAGCTTACAACCTCGTGAGACCTGTTGGCTAAATATTTTCCTCACTTTCTAATTTAGGGTATGCAAACATTGCCTTCAGGCATACCTGGACATACAAAGAAATGAGGCCTCTTTTCCCCTCCCATGCTCTCATTCACATGGCATCATGAGCATGCAACCCTTTGAATTGTAAAGGTTAAAATTAATGGTTGGATGATGAATATATGAAATATTGTGGTCACCAGTATTCGTTATATCTTGAGCCAGAAATTTATTTACAAATATTTACAAATAGAGAGGAAACAATAAAAAAGAGAAATGTGAGAGGGATAGAGAAGTTATCTATTTTATCAACCTAAATGTCTTCCTCCGGGTCTGCTTAATCTAGGCAGAGATTAATTAGCTCTTAACCAGGAAGGCTGGTAGTAAGTAACTACGTTGCCTCCTCCAAAATGGATGCTAGTCTCTTCAGAAGCTAGGAAAGGGGTTAGTGTTTTACTCACCCAATGAAGTAATCCAAGATTCAGAGTCCAAGTAGAAGCCAAGCTCTGAGCCCACAATCCAAGCCAGAGTCTCCAGCAAATCTCCATTGAAGACTATATAAGACTATCTCCAGAAAACAATCTCTTCAGACTATCTTCTCAAAAACAATCTGCTCTGAAGGAGTTTGGGGCTTCCTTTTTATGGTGAAGTCTTGTCCCTTCCCCCTCTTCAACAGGGCCAACCACAGTTTCCAAATTGTCTAGCACTGCCCAGGGGGGCAGTGTTTGTGGGATCAACTTCTCATCTTTTGAAGGTTAAGTTCTCATCAAAAAGATTCACAGATTCCCAGCAGTTTGAATTTCTAAGGGTTTGAATTCTCTAAGTACCTTGCCAGCTTCTCACCTAGTACTAAGTAGGGTATTTAATCTTTTGTTGATTCAATTCAAAAGCAGAGGTGGGGGAGTTAATAGTCTTCAGTCTAGTGAGGTACTAACTAGGGGTACTTAAGTTAGTGTAAACTCAAGATAGATAATAGAGTAAAGAATTCTCTTTCACACATTTTGCCCACATTCTTATACAGTTATTTTCTAGAAATGCTGTGTGCCACAAGACAAAACCTTATGGACACTTTTGGTTATTTCTGGAAGTCATGTGCCAAGAACTGGGTAAATAAAGAAAGGGAAAATGTTGTCCCTGCCCTTGAGGAATTTATAATCTAGTGGAGAATCCAATATGCACACAACTCTGCTTCTGATCTGTCATTAGGACATTTGTATCACCACCAAGTGCATAGGCCATGGTCATCAGTCTTGTTGAATTATTACCTCTGATTGACATAGAGGAAACTAAAGTTAAGCAATATTAAAAGAGTGCCTAAGACATTTAAGTCTTCCCCACTTCAAGCATAAACCTCTGTCCACTACCACACTGTTTGTTTGTTTTTTTAACACAATATAGTTTTCATTTTAATCTGATTTAATCAAGTCTATTTTGGGTATTGGTTGTCTAAGATCACAGTTGATATACCTGAGATTTTATTAGGTCAGTAAAGCAAAATAGATTTTGCTATAGACACATTTTAAAAAATAACTTTGTGAAACAATAATTTCAAATGTATTTTCAGTAAACAGATTGGTGGATTCTGATAATGCATTCTACTAAAATTTACAGATGAATTTGCCAGTTGATATTCATAGTTTTGAACATTGTTAATTTGCCTTCATCATCTTCTCTTCAACATCTTTTTCTCTTTGCTAAGCACTCTCTCTATAAAGATGTATGAGAAAGGCATATTCTCAGGACTATACTCTGGTCTGATCTTTCTCCTGTTTTATCCCTTTTCTCTTCCCTCCCCCCATTGCACATACAATTACAATTATATTTTCTTTGTTTCATTGTAAATATCCGATTTGTAATCCAATCTCTTAGGTTTGAATTTATTTTGTCTTGATTTATCCCTTCCTTAATCTGCTCTCCATTTTTCTTCTCTATGTCTTTCCATCATTTCCTCCATTCCCCTCTTTGAGTTAAATGTCTTTCTTTATCCAACTATATCTTTCTATTGTATACTACTTTGGCCAATTGAAAAGGAATTAACTTTATTACTTTTATATCAGTGACTACAAAACAAGGAATCACATATAATCCTTTAGGTAAGTAAATGAAAGATGTGAATAAATAAATAAATAAATACACGGCTAGGAACCAGGGGGAGTGTTGGGGTGTGTCCACTCCCCACAGATATGGGACAGTACTAGGAATAAGTGGTGACAGGACTAAGAATGACAGTTAGGGCCAACTATCTTCCTAACACAAGCCAGGGAATACCTATACAAATAGTGGGTCTTTTTGGGTTGCGGAGAAGGAAAAAAACAGGAAATAATAAAAACAGTTTAATGAAGTTTAGCAAGGAAGGTGGGAGAGGAATAGATTAAACTAATAATACAACTCTCAGCCAACTGTTAGCTGGGATGAGCTGGCTTCACTGACTCAAGCACAGACAGGCAGTCTGGCTAGAGACAGGTGTGACTGCTGTGGGCTTTGGAGACAAAGGAGATTTCTCATGCTCCTGGAGATGCTGCTGCAAGCTGAAATCCAGGATGACACAGGTAAATGGATAAATCCTTGGTCAGCTAGTAATACACAGAACTGAGGTCCAGGCACTCTGTAATTGGTCCACCCAATCACAGTGACTTGTCCTTCCCTCAGTCTTGGCTCTTGCCAGATGTCCAACCAAGATCTCAAAGTTCAGGTTACAAAATAGATGACAGGATCCCAGCAACAAACCTACTTGCTTCTGTCCTTGGCAGTTCCCAGCAACCAACTCATCCAGCTCATGCTGCAGTCCATAGAATGTCTATTTCTCCTAGCAAAGATCTTTTCTCCTGCTACCTGTGCAGTGCTATACATATCTTTTCTATCAATCTCTATATTTGCCTATAACATAACTGCAACTATGATTTTAGAAAGAGTTAGGTCCACTTAGTAAACTAATTGTGCATAAGGTAACAATTATTATGATATAGTATGAATGTTAACAGTAGAAATGATAGATATAGTGTGGGGCATTGGAATATTATATCTACCAATAAAATTAAGAACTTCTGTTATCAACCTTAGAACGTGAAGCACACAGCTTGACTGAGTCCTGATTCCTCATAAAGATAACAGAAACAATCACTGAGTCAGAAGGAGAAATTAAAAATCCATTATAAGGACAATATGGTACTTGTTTTTGTGAAGGACTTATATTCACTATAGGTTCCTTAGTGTTTGGCTATCTTTAAATTTACACTCACGTAAATATAATAAGTTAAGTCTGATTTTGTCAGTACATTCTTTGTAGTATCAATGAGATGACTAAAAATTGTATCCTGATCAGATTCATTTCCATATTTCCTATTATTGTTACTTCCAAACAATAATGAACAGTGCTTGTGACGTGACATGAGAGGACCTGATCTTTGTCAATTCTTCTTATTTCTGAACAAGAAGTCTTACTTGGTACTAAATCAATAGAAGCACAAGGGCAAATGGGGGCTACTTGTCTTAAGCCTCTATTAGAATTTATTAATTCTCTTAGCAAATATGTAAACTTTAGTAACATATTCTGTACATTTGGTTTAATTAAACACTTAGGTTAATTGACTATCCAAAGCCCATAAAACATATTGTTTTATATCTAAACTAAGTATTTCATGACAGATTGGATGTGAAGAAACTTTATTTCACCCACAAACTAAAATTGAATCCTCAACTCAGAATGATGGCCCACATTTATTCATTTCTTACACAGTTCAGACAAATTGCCCATGGTAAATCTGTGTCCAGATGAAAAAAATCCATGTGGAAAGGTGTGCTCGAGAGTCACCTTTTCCAAATATTCCCCTCTTTATGTCCTTGAGAAAGATGAAACAAAGGCATTTGGAAGCCTTCAGGACCATTGTTCTCCCATGGAAAGATTCCATCTGATTGTCCCTTTTGTCAAGAAGCCAAATTGTGGTCATAAATATGTTTTGGTCAATGTTTTATCAGCATGGCATATATGAAGAGCCAAGTCATAACGTATCCATTAGATGGACTAATGAGTCTTCAAGTTTTACCTTTATCATGTTGTCTTTCAGGAGGGAATAATGGATCAAGCAACAGAGGGATTCAGACTCTGAGGGCCCAGAATAGGAACTAGTTAATTTTTTTTAATATTATAAACTTTTCATTTTATGTATACACAAAGTCTTGGGAGGCATCCATTGCCATACTTAAGTACTAGTTATTATACAACATATCTTGTAGTAGTCATTTGATTTTTAAAGTTTTCTGCATCTCACCTTTAATCTTAAATATTTGTGGCATATTTAGAAGTTCTAATTTAGATTTATCTTGAGTGAGTGTAAAAAACCTCATTACAATTTAAATGCCAGCCAGTATCAACACTCATATTTTTTTATGGTTAAAATATTCCAGAAACTGGTTTTGGGATAAGAATATCAATTTATGAATTAGACTAGCATTTAGGCAATAAATTAGCATAACATCAAATCAATGAGGTTAGCAGCACTTAGTAACCTCATGGGAATCCCCACAACTTTTACCATTTCTCATATGGGTTCTCTGAGAGCTTTTAACAAGCAAGAAGTACTGGCAACAGAGTTCCTTTTCTAGGTATTGATTTCTCATTAGGCAATCACAATTTCCAGAGCACCCAAAGACAGTGCCACTCTGCTGCCTAAAGCTGATTTTCTTCCAATCATATAGAGATCCAGCTCTATATTTCCAAGGGTACTGAATGGAGTTTAGTGGCATCAGATTGAAATAGTATAGAGAAAGAGCATTGAGAACAGTCTGACTATCAGTTAATTCATAACTGCTCCAACTTGCCATGGAGTCTTGAGTTTAATATATACTGATTTCACACAAAGAGCACAAAGAAAGAATTACAGCTGTGAAAGGGTTACAAATTATACAAAAACCCATTAGAGTCTAAAAAGTAGGGAGATAGGCCCAGGGTCAAAGGCCAAATTCCAACCACCAACTAGCAGGAGGTTAATTCAGGGAGCAGAAATATGTTTCATAGAGATCCTCAATAATTGAGTCCTATACTCTTGATTTACAGGATTGCACCTGGTCAGATAAAGTCTTGTTTAGCTTTGGCTGCTTCTGACCTTGACTAAGTAATATTTTTTAAAGTTCAGCTTCTTATCAAGGAGAGAAATTGTTAACTCTGTAACTTCCAGTTTGCTAGGAACTTAAAGCTTTTCAATAAGGCTATAATGTTTTTCCAATAAGAAAAGGTATGGATCATAAAATGGGTCAAAAGAGGAGTCTCAGATTTTTATCTATTTGAGACTCTGTTTCTCTTATTGGCCTCCCACACAATCAAAATCTAGGAGAAGATTACAGCACAAGGTCAGACCATTCTGGAGAGTCTGACTTTTCCATTTGCCTCTAAGTAAAATTGCTTCATGGTCCTGTATTTTGAAAGGAATTTGTGTTTCTTTAAATAAATGTCTCCCAACAGCCATCTGTTCTTCAAATGTTGAATGATACCTGTCTGGATTAATAGCTGGCATAAAGAGGCAAGATACAGTGAGTGCCTTCCATTAAGACTTCAGATGCTTTTTAAAAAATTATTTTTTTGTTCCCAAAGAGCTTTAAAACACTATCTGCCTTTTGATCCAGCCATAGCACTGGTTGGTTTATGCCCCAAAGAGATAAAAAAGGGAAAAGACTTGTGCAAAAATACTTATATCTGAGCTCTTTGTGGTGGCAAAAAATTGGAAAATGAGAGAATGTCCTTTGATTGGGGAATGGCTGAACAAATTGTGGTATCTGTTGATGATGGAATACTATTATGCTCAAAGGAATAAAGTACTGGAGGAATTCCACGTGAACTGGAATGACCTCCAGGAATTGATGCAGAGTGAAAGGAGCAGATCCAGGAGAACATTGTACACAGAGACTGACACACTGTGGTACAATCAAACATAATGGACTTCTCTACTAGCAGCAATACAAGAATCCAGAGCAAGGCTGAGGAACTTATTAGAAAGAAAACTAGCCACATTTAGAGAAAGAACTGTGGGAGTAGAAACACAGAAGAAAAACAGCTGCTTGAACATGTGGGTTGATAGGGATATTATTGGCGTGTAGACACTAACGGATAACTCTAGTCCAACTATCAATAATATGGAATTAGGTCTTAATCAATGATACATGTAAAACCCAGTGGAATTGTGCATTGGCTAAGGGGGGGAGAGGGATTTGGGGAGAAGGAAAGAGCATGAAACATGTAACTATGGGAAAATATTAAAAATAAAAATATAATAAAAAATAAAAATAAAATTTTTATTAATTTGTATTTTTAAATATTTTCCATATTTACATGATTCATTTTCTCTTCCTCCCCTTTTCCCTCCCCCCTCCTAGAGCTGACAAGCAATTCCACTGGGTGGTACAAATGTTGTCACTTGAGTTTTTGCTACAGAGTGATTTTGTAAAGCCTAAATTCCAAATCACATCCCCAAATACACATGTGATAAGTGATGTCACCTGTTCTTCTGCATTTCTGCTCCCACAGTTCTTTCTCTGGATGTAGATACTGTTCTTTCTCCTGAGTCCCTCAGGATTGTCCTGGGTCATTGCATTCCTGCTAGTAGCAAAGTCAGTTACATTTGATTGTGCTACAATGTATCCGTCTCTGTGTTTCTTTATCTGAAAACTGCCTATTCATGTCTCCTGCGCATTTGTCAATTGGTGAATGGCTTGATTTTTGTACAATTGACTTAGTTTCTCATACATTTGAGAAATGAGAACATTGTCAGTGGTTTTTGTTATAATTTCCCCCCCCCCCCAATTTGTTGCTTCCCTTCTCATTTTGATTGCATTGGTTTGGTTTGTACAGAGACTTTTTAAATTAATATAATCAATATTATTCATTTTATGTTTTGTAGTGCTCTCTATCTCCTGCTTGGTCTTAAATTCTTTCCTTTCTCATAGATATGACAGGTTTGCTATTCTATGTTCCCCTAATTTGTTTATGATTTTCCTCATTATATTTATGTCATTTACCCATTCTAAATTTATCTTGGTATAGGGTGTGAGATGTTGATCTGGACCTAATTGCTCCCATACAGTTTTCCAATTCTCCCAGCAATTTTTGTCAAATAGTGGGTTATTATCCCAAAAGCTGAGATCTCGGAGCTTACTGAAGACGAGCTTACTGAGGTCATTTACCCCAAGTCTATTCCATTGATCCACTCTTCTATATCTTAGCCAATACTATATTGTTTTGATGACCGCTGCTTTATACTATAGTTTGATTTCTGATACTGCTGGGCCTTCATCCTTCACAATTTTTTTCATTAGTTCCCTTGATATTCTTGATCTTTTGTTCTTCCAGATGAACTTTGTAATCATTTTTTCTAATTCTATAAAAATTTTTTTGGTAGTTTGATCTTCAGATGCTTTTGACATGGGATTAATGAAAGTTTCCAGTTTCTGATAGTTTATTTTCCTCTTAGCAACCAAGGTACAGGCAATTTCTGGTCTCTTGGAATGGCATGAAGTGAGTATCAATCTCCATAATGAATTAACTAATAAACACATACTGGTTTGCAAAACTAATGTTTGATGTTTGGTAATGCTTGGAATATGGTAGTAATTATTGGCTTCATATACAGGATGCATGACGGGAGGTTCAGTCACTGTATTAGGCATTACTTTCTTGCAGTTTTTACCATTAATCCCATTACTTGCTGGTGTTTCTTGCATTAAGTGGAAGAATAGAAGACTGATGCTAGTAACATAGTAAACAGACTAATAATAGCAACAAAAACTGATTTTGGAAAAAGCATTTTTATTTGTTCTTCTTTGTCTTCATGGTTTCAACTCAACCTGGAAAAATGCTATCCCATAACCTCAGTCCTGACCCAGGCCCCATCCTGCACAACCTACCTCTCTTCTGAACTGTATCCTCTACATATTCCCTATGCCTCGGGAAGGAAGAGGGAGCCCGCTGATTTCCCAAAAGTACCCAGAAGCTTCAGCTCTGGATTATTTGATTCTTAAACTTAAACCTCTGGAAAACAATGGGTTTCCTTTTCACCCATCATACACACCTAAATCCCATAGTTCCAGAAATAAATATTCCATATGTGTCTATTCATTTCTGCATGGATATTATTATCCTGAGAAGCAACCCATATAAAGATGTTTTCCTAATAAAAGATGAGTTCAGTCAAATGTAGGATGCACAAATTTACAGTCTCTCCTTCAAATCTGTATTCTGTATTGTTCTCCAACATCAAATATTTTTTCACGGAATATTTCTAGGGGCTGATTCTTCTTCTGCACATTAAGTCTCTATCACCAAAAATCAAGCTGTCTTGTTTCCTCGAATTTCCACTTTGACAGTCTGGAAATCAAGATTATTTTGTACGCTCAGAACAAATTACTTGAAAAATCTCTTTATTCCCCTGGCTGGCCTGTCGTCCATTCCCTCTTCACCTTTCTATATCAGAAACTTCAGTTTCCCTCAATATGCACCTCATTTATGACATTCCCCATCACATCTTTCCTTATAACTCTGCCTGCAAGGGCCACCCTGAAAACATTAATTTTTTCAGCTTTGACTTAACTTTGTTTGTATTCATATATACAACTCATGTATACTTGACTAGCCAGCTCAAGGCTCCATAGCTGCAAGACAATCTGCCCATTTTTAGAGGGATAAATTGCTCAGTCTTTGTGCCAAGACAAAGGACAGAACTCATGAGATCTTGGGAAAAGGGAGTTTTTTTTTTTTTTCTGATTTAACGATATACCATCCTGGGTTCTAGACTCTTCAGGGACAGCTCCCTGCAGGAAGAGAGAGGGTCCATGAAAATGTTGAAATGATAAAGAGGCCAGGTCATTTACATGATGATCTCCAAGTTGAATAATGTATTCTTTTTTTTCAAAAAAATCTATTCTTCCAAATTAGTCAGTTCTTCTAGAAGCATTTCATAAACACTCACTATGTGCCAGTCACTGGGCTAAGCACTAATATAGAGGGGGAAAAAGATTCTAACATCAAGGAACTTGCATTAAATTAGGAAAGACAGGCATCATAGAAATAACTAGATAATATAAAAATAGATATATAGTTGTAAATGCATGTATGTATATGTATACTCACACACACACAGAGATATTGAGAGACAGAGGAAGAGAGAGACAGAAAGGCAGGCAGGGAAGGAAAGGTAGTGATACCCTGGAGGACTGGGACTGGTGTCCTGCAGAATTTCCAATTGAAGCTAAATCTTGAAGGAATACTTGGTTTCCTTTTAGGACTCAGGTAACTCAGGCCACATCCTACAAGAATCCTATCCTGGCACCTTCAATTGCTAGTGTCTTCCACTCCACAACAGTAATTTATAGCTATTTTGAGGATGTTTTCTTTTTCATTTTCTCTATCCATACTGTTTTTCCTCAGTGAAATATAACTTCTTTGATGGCAAGGAATATTTAATTTAATTTTGTTTCATTTTTCCCCCTTTGTAGCCTATGAGTCTTTGACAATTTCTAGGACAGAATATATATGTTAGGTGTTTAATAAATGGTTTATAAATCAACATATATATTCTTCTTTAGACCAGTCTCCATCATGGAAAAAAATTTAATTATCAATTAATGGTACCTCATTTTAAAAGTCCAGGAAAAAGAATCAATGTACTACCTGAGTAAAAAGTAATGTAAACAATACAAATTAAGGAAAAAATACTCTCCTATTTCCACTCAATCCTTTCACCCTCCCCCCTCCCATCATGAGACTCCATAATTATGTTAATAATACTGCAGTGATGTTTTATTTAGCATTTGCAATTTGGCCGCTTTCACAAACTTATCTGATCTCTATTCAACTGACAAGGGATTCTATTAACTTTCCAATACTTTGGACAGTTCTGAAGTCTGTCTGAATAGTTCCTTTAACTGTTAATGCTGGGGTTGAAATTGGGCTTCCCTCTTCCTCTGTATATTTGCTCCTAGGTTGCAACTGTTCAAGTTTTGGGATTTCATGTCTTTTCTTTGGAAACAGACATCTCTTGAAACCTTATGTGTCTCCTCTATTCTCTGACTACACCTGTGAAAGGGAATTCTTTATTCTCCTTGTCTATTTTAAATTAATATTGTGCTCAAAGGAATAAAGAACTGGAGGAATTCCATGTGAACTGGAATGACTTCCAGGAATTGATGCAGAGTGAAAGGAGTAGAACCAGAAGAACATTGTACACAGAGACTGATACGCTGTGGTAAAATCCAATGTAAAGGGCTTCTGTACTAGCAGCAATACAATGACCCAGGACAATTCTGAGGGATTTATGGAAAAGACGCTACCCACATTCAGAGGAAGAACTATAGGAGTGGAAACACAGAAGAAAAACAACTGCTTGAACATATGGGTTGATGGGGATATGATTTGGGATGTAAACTCTAAATGACCACCCTAGTAGAACTATCAATGATATGGAAATAGGTCTTTATCAATGACACAAGAAGAAATCAGTGGAAATGCGCATTGGCTGTGGAGGGGGTGAGGGTGGGGGTGGAGTAAGAACATGAATCATGGGAACTATGGAAAACATTTTTCTAAAAAACAAAAAAAAACTAAGAAAAAAGAATGGATTAAATCTTGTAATTCAGGCCAAGAAATTAATTAATTAATTAGTTAATCAACCAAAACCCCCTACTTAATACTAAGTAAGGGAGTTCACAGTTACTTACTTGGAGAGCTCTACCCTTTTAACTCAATCAGTCAGAAACTTGTGAATCTTTTGATAAGAGTTTACAACTTCAGAGAATGACAGGTGGATCCCACAGATACTACTCCCCTGGGCAGTGCTAGGCAATTTGGAAGCTGTGATTGTCTCCTGTGAAGAGGGGAAGGAACAGGAAGTAATGTGGAAAAAGTACTATAAAAGTTCTGAACTTCCTAGCCAAAGGATCTTCAGCTGGTGACTTGCCTCTTGGAGGTAGCTTGGGACTTCTCCTTTGAGTCAGCTTGGACTGGGACTTTTGCCGGTGGACTGATTCTAGGAGAACCACTCTTGGATCTTCTCCTGGTGAGTAAGTAGCTGCCTTCCCTTCCTAGCTTCTGGAAAGATTGGTACCAGAGAAGCCTCCCTTTTCCTCTTGGAGGAGGCCTCATGGGTGGAATCTCTGTTTAATTCACCACTGGATCCTCTGGCTGAGGGTTAACAAACCCTGATGCCAGGCTTAGCCATGTACTAGAGCAACATCTAGTGTGATAGGCTAGACATTTTCTCTACTCTCTTCTTACATTTCTCTAATTTCACTCCTTCCACCTTTTTGTAAATAAAACTACTAAAAGTCGTTTTGACTTGAGCTATAATATTTTTAAATCAGCAACCACAATATTACTCTAGGACTCTCATTATTTAGTCAAACCCTAAATTTATTTCCTTGCACATCATAGTAACTAACCATTTGCATTGATCTAAAAGATGTATGCAGTGATTTTATTATAAGTTCTTTAAGTAAAAGAAAAAAAATAAGTGCTAGAATTCCAATCAGACTATCTGGTGTGGAGAATTGTCAACAAGAAATCTTGAACAGTAATGGAGACTTCAGGATTTAGCCACAAAAATGACTTGGAAAATTGACTCAAGAATGTAGTATATCTGGCAATGTCAGATTTAATAATCAACCCACTAAGTAGCAAATATTGATTAAACACTTATTTATCCTGGAGCTTCCCATTCTTCTTTGTACCTTCCCACTCTGGAATATCTCCCTGACATACACTCCCTCTTCTCCCATTAGATATTTACTTCTGGGAGTTTTGTTTTAACTATGCCTCAAGATTGTCCATGTTTCATGGTCTCTTTATGGGTCTGATTCTCTGGGCTTTGCCTCTGATCCCTGGTGGTGCGTTCTCTCTTCCTGTTCCTCTCTCTGCCTCTCTGTCTCTATCACTGTGTCTGTCTCTGTCTGATTCTCTCTCCCTGACTCTCTTTTCCCTTCTTTCTCTGTGTCTGTGTCTGTCTCTCTGACTGACTCTTGCTGTCTGTCCGTGTGTCTGTTTCTGTCTCTCCAAAACTGAATCATGTCTTAGTGAGAGCCAGAAGATGGAGGGAGTCATTTAATATGAAAGCAAGCTTGTCAATTATAAAGCATGGATTCTGGACAGAAAAACATAAGCGATACCTAGAAAGCATGTTAATCATTGAAGGCCTACAGCAGAATTGAAATGCGGAAGTGACCAATGGGGAATTGGCCAAGAGGTTTGTAAAACAGCAAGAGTTTTGACCCTAATCAACTCGACAGGATTATGTGGTCTTGCTGAAAGTATTAGTCACACTTTTTATGCTCTCTTAACCCTCTTTTATCATCTGCTGCCAAGCTGATTGATTTTATCTTCCTAACATTTCTCTATATGCTTTCCTCTCCTCTGTCATTGACATTACACTGGTGTTGGCAGTCAGCATCTAATGCCTGGGCCAGTACAACAGCCTGTGGGTTTTTTCCCCCCTCCACAAGTGTCTGCCCTTTCCAATCCATCTTTCATTCCACTGTCAATGTGATCTTCCAAAAATAAAGTTATGACCATGTCACCTCAAAACTGTATAAATGGAGATTTTGAACCTTGGACTTCATCCCCCATGTGTCCCTTAGTTTTCCCAAAATTTACTTTAATCTTTCCAGTGTCTCTACACTTACTTGGTCACCTTATTGTTTTATGGTTGGCTGTAACTCCACCCTCTTTCTCTTTGGTTCCTGGGAGAGAACTGGTTAGTACCTTTTAGTTAGTCTCTTTTGTTAGTTTATTAATAAAACATTTATAAATATAATATTTAGTATTTTGCATATTAATTTTAATCTCTACCTTTATGGCTTATCATGATGGGATAGAATTCTCAAAATTTTTTTAAAACAGATTTTCAGTATAGTTAGTAAGTTTGCCTGAGAGCTGAGAGCTGGGGTTTCCATTTCTCATCCTATGATATTTTTTCTTTAGTGGTCACCTAGCCTGCCTGCTTTCACCCCATCTTGACCACTGCAGACTCTGACCAGCAGCCCACCTGCTTTACCTGCCAGTATCTTTTCCCACACATCTGCTTGAGCCAGCTTTCTGCATTGCTCCCAGCCCAGCCTACAGCCTGCCAATCTGAACTGCTTTTTTCCAATGGACGGGTGAGACCCCCAATCCCTTCCCCTACCCCACGTGAGTTTTCCAGAGCTACCATTTTTTAAGCCTAAGTCTTAAACTGATTCTGGACTCCTGGCTGAGAGAGACTTGCAACTTGGGATTTGTTTCCCCACAGGAAGGGGATTCCTCTGCATTTTTTTTCTTTTGAGGGCAGAGAGATTAAATCAGCAGATTCAAAGTAGAAGTTTTGGGGATTTTTTTCTCTACCTCTTGGCCAGTTCTCTCATATGTAAATTGTTCTCTGTAAACAAACTTCCAGTCAGTGTTTGTTTGTTTTTTGGAATAATGCTGTTTCACAGCATGCTTGAAACTCTGAAACAACAGTTTGTATTGGTAAAGTTACAAAATGCAGTTTGGATATGCTTAATTCTTTTCCAGGGTTTTTTTGTGCTGATTGAATACTTTGCAGTTGAGAGCTTCACTAATCAAGATTCAGAGGTGAAATTCATCTCCTCACACCCCTTTGGCTTTTTGGTTTACCCATACCCCATTATGAGGGTCATGTACACTATGCTCTGTGCAGAATTTGCTGTCACTATGATGAAATTCAGAGCTCTGAGAAATGAAATCTGAATGATTGATTTATATGAAGGAGGGTAAATAACCTTAAAAAGAGATCTGAAAGTTTATTGCTTGCTAATTATTTTCAGCTTTTTCCCTCAAGATAGTAAACAAGCCTATTGGGATTGGTAAAAAAGATTTTTGACTACACTGCTTGTAACTGGTCATTTGCTTATATTATTGTATTTGCTGATTTCTTTAAGGTTTAAATTTTTTTAAGTTTATCTGTATTAAACTAATTAATATCTATTCTGTATGATTTGCTGAACAACATATCATTGTAAAAAGCCCATGAACATCTTACACAAAATTTTTTTTTAAGTTGTAAAAAGTCCATAAGTCTTATGTATCCTGAATTTGTCATCTTAACAAGTCACATGTTGCTTATACAACCTTGGAGAACATAATGACTTAAGAATTTAAATTGTAATTTTATAAGGAGTCTTTAGAAATTACTTTAGATACTTTCTGAATGGATGACAGGTTTTCATATATATATATATATATATGTATGTATATGTATATATAGATATATATATATAAAAAACGGGAAGTAAAAAGAGCTCTTGCATGCATGATATTTTAACTTTTTAGTTTAATTTACTCTCCCAAAAGAAGAATCTACAATTCTTGGTGATGTTTTAGACCCAAATAGGTTTTCATCAGGAATTGCCAAGGTTGAAAGATTTGCTATACTTGTAGAATTTGTGATGTGACAAGTATCGACTTTTTAAACATCACACAGCAAGTGACTATCTATAAATTCATGTGAATCCTATATAATAATGGATTGGTTTGCTATTGTCAACAACTGGTCTATTGTGAATTTTGTACTTTATTTGAATGTACATTATCTACTATATTATTGTTTTTATAAATCCGTTATTCTGTAAAAGTAATTTGCAATTACAGTAGTTCATGACCCTGGTTAAAAAGGAAGTTGCATACAATTTTTTGGTGAGAAACCTTTTCTGATTCTAAGCTATATTTTTTTTATTTTTAAAACATTCTTTTATTTTTTCCCCTTGTATGTGCAATACAGTTTTGAGTTTCTTTTCTCTCTCATTTTTGTACTTGAACACATTAGCAATATTAAACTGTTTTTAAATTTGCAGTAATATAAGTTTAAAATACATTTGTTCTAATATTAATGTATACCCAAAAGGCTTTAAACTATAGAATAATGACATTAATTGTTAAAATAATTATGGGACTTTGCTTAATGATTCTGTCTGATTCCAGAAGAGTATTTAAAAAGAGCCATTGGGGGTAGCTGGGTAGATCAATGGATTGAGAGCCAGGCCTAGAGACGGGAGGTCCTACGTTCAAATCTGGCCTTAGCCACTTCCCAGCTGTGTGACCCTGGGCAAGTCTCTTGACCCCCTTTGCCTACCCTTACCACTCTTCTGCCTTGGAGCCAATACACAGTATTGACTCCAAAATGGAAGGTAAGGGTTTTAAAAAAAGAGCCATTGCACAGTGCCAAAGAAGCACAAAGCTCACCTGCATAATTTCGAGCCAAGACAAGAAGACTTGAACTTGTTTGGGGCTCAAGGTTTCAGTTCTTACCATATGTTAAGATGCAGGACTTCCTCTGAACCATATTCTATCCAAGCACCTCATGCTGGCTACCATTCTAGCTCCTATAATCTAGTCCTTTTTATGTCTTTATATGCATGGAAAACTTTTGGTACTCCTGGCTACTGATTAGGTAGGTGCATAATTACCTAAATCACTTTAATTGGGCCCTGATTCAAGGACCTGTTATACTTTTATTTTTCCTTTGCTTGTATTTTTTAGACATAAGACTTTGATATTTTCTATTTCATCCACAAGTTTTTTTTCTCTTTTTGGATTTTAAAAAATGTTTTTGACTTCTTTTGCAATTGATTCATATACCTTATAACTCAGCCATGTAGCCTTAAGTGATCACTGTGTTATTATCCACTTCAGGGGGGACTTGGTTATTGTTGTGAACTTTGATTTGAATTTAAGAAATTTTAGGATAAGAAATTTGCTACCTCCTAGAATCCAGACAATGAATCTGTTTGTAGAAGGTGTCATGAAGATTCCTGCAGAGACCACACACTGCATCAAGAAGATCCAGAATTGAACTTCGGAGTGTGAATTTGAACTTTGGGAGGTTGAAAGCATTTTTTTTAATATGTACTTTTATGTCAAAGGGGACTGCCCCTAAATTGGCTTTTGTTAATGTAGTAATCATTTATTTTCTTCTTTTTTCCCTTTTATCTATAAATTATTAAAATTCATATGTTGATTATGTTTTTATGATCCATTGGGGAGACTGGTCTCCCATTGGATCACAGGGGGGTATTGTGTATGTATGTATGCATGTATGTATGTATGTATGTATGTATGCATGCATGCATGTATGTATTGCTGGAGATTTTGAACCTTGAACTTCATCCCCCATAAGTCCCTTAGTTTTCCCAAAATTCCCTTTAATCTCTCCTGTGCCTTGTATGGATGGCTTCCAGTTGGCTATGGTGTCACAGTAAGGAACAAGTTGCTAGCACTAGCAAGGGGGAAGGGAGTGAGTAGACAGAATTCTTACTCCTCCCCCTCCTGAGGAAATTACAGCCCTTGAATAATAGTTATAACAGAAACCCTTTTAGAACAAGAATGGAGGCTATTTTAACTTGGCTATTCCAGGCCTAAATTGGCTGACAGATAGGGAATAATCCCACAGAAATTAGCAATTTCCACTGTTGGAAGATTATTCCCCAAAGCCTAAGGTAGATAAAGGTTCAGGATAACTTCAAAGAGCAGTCTTGAAGGGGAAAGTAGGAGCATGAATCATGTAACCATGTTAAAAATAAATATTAATAAATGTTTAAAAAAAAGAGCAGTCTTGCCTTCTGGATAACAGCTATGCTCAGAGCTTGCCTGGATGAAGATTTGGCTTAGGTAATGTATGAAATCTGTCGGTAAACAGTCACAAACTTAACAAGTGTGTTAGTTAAAATCACCTGGGGTTCTATTTGGAAGGATTGAACCTCACTATAGTGTTTGACAAACTTCTGTGGACCTGTGGGGGTCCTTAAAACTACATTTCCCATGGTCCAACGGGTTTCATAGGTTTCCGGTTTTGGATGACGTATTCAAGGTGAGGGACTGTTTGAAATTAGGGGGAAGTGACTTGGGAGGGCTCTTTAGTTACCTGAGCTCTAGGAGAGAGGGAGGTAAATGGCTGAGGTGAGGTTGGAATAGGTTTTTTCTTACAGGCACCTGGTCAGTTTATCTCTATCAGCATGGCTTTTATTAAAATACTATTCTCCCTTTTTTTTTTAAACCCTTGTACTTCGGTGTATTGTCTCATAGGTGGAAGAGCGATAAGGGTGGGCAATGGGGGTCAAGTGACCTGCCCAGGGTCACACAGCTGGGAAGTGGCTGAGGCCAGGTTTGAACCTAGGACCTCCTGTCTCTAGGCCTGACTCTCACTCCACTGAGCTACCCAGCTGCCCCTACTATTCTCCCTTTTAATCTCGGCCCTCATCATTTTTAATCATAACACAAGGGAAGGGGTTTATTTATTCAGGGAATCAGAGAAGAATTCTCTGGATTGAGGGCAAGGAAAATTCTAGGATTGAGAGTAAGGAAAACTACCTAATATCTTCAGGAAACTTGTTAGATATAGCAATCCCCAGAGGGGAATGCCTTTGAGTAACTTATACTTCTAACTCCCTCACAAAGTAAACTTTCTCTTAATCTAATGTTATCAAGTTTAAGATGATGAAGGTAATCTTGATTATAGATCTATATTTAGAGATTAGCTGAGATACTGCATGTGAGGGATTTTCCCAGTGCACACAGCCTGGTTTAGTCTGTATGGGGAAAACAGCAAAGAAACACCCTGGCTGCCTGAGGTCAGAGATAAGCTAGCAGAGAAGAAACAATTCCTACCCTTTTCCTAGCCACCCTGATCCCCAAAGAGTGAGCTTGCCAAGCTGGGTGTTCTGCTTTTATGCCCACATTCTTAACTGCCTCACCTGCCCCCTCTCCTGGAGTTCTGAGGGGGTTCTGTAGAATTCTGTGAGGCAATACACCCCACTTAATATCATGCATGGTACAGCCTCCACATTTGCATGATCATGTTATTGTTTTCTAGTTGGCTGTAATTCCACACTCCCTTTGGTTCCTGGAAGTGAGCTGGTTAGTACCTTTTACTTACTCTCTTTTGTTAGTTTATTATTAATAAAATATTTATAAATATAATATTTAGTATTTTGCATATTAATTTTAATCTCCACAATACTCAATAAATTCTAGTGATTCCCATTCTATGATCTCCAGGACCAAACACAAAATACTGTGTTTGGCATTCAAAACCCCCTCTTCACATGGTCCCCTCCTGCCTTCCCAATCTTGCTATACCTCACTCACCCTTCCATACTTCAATCCCCTGAGGCAGGTCCATACTTTCTATTCCTGAAAAAGACATTCCATCTCCTGTCTGGTCATTTTCACTGTCTAGCTTTAGGGCTTAGGATTCTTGCTTTCTTCCTGTCTATCTTCTAGTTTCTTTCAAGTCATGACTACAACTCTACTGTCCACAAGAAACTTTTCCCCCAAGTCTCCCCCATTTCCTATTTGCACATGGATGTTTGCATGACTCCTCCATTAGACTGAGATCTCCATGGAGACAGAGAAAGTCTCTGCCCATCCTGTGTTGCCCCTGCAAGTTATCACAGTGTCTGGCACATAGCAGGTCCTTAATGAAAGCTTCTTGATAAATGGACTGACCTAAGGGCTTTAAAACAAGGTTTGAGGTTTAGGAGTCACAATTCAAGATGGTTTTGTGGGGAAGACAAACCATGGGAAACCAGGGAAGGACTTTTTTTTTCTCTTTCTCCATAGCACATTAATCATTTCTCATAGCTATTGGATGAGGAGGAGACAATGTACAAAGTTTTAAAAATAAACTCACACATCAAGACAGATATACAAAGAGCAGAGACAGAGACAGAAAGAGAAGAGAGAAGTGCCTTCTTTTACTTTGTTTTTTACTTTGTTCCCATACTTCATCTTCCTTCTTCCACTATATTTATATCCTCTTTTTGCTCACTGATGAGCTCTCACCAATCTCAATTTTGAGGAGCAGACTCATCTGATTCTTCAGATTTCGCCACCATGTTCTAAAGAGATACCTTTCCTTGGAAGGCACATCTGTGACTCACTACCATTGGGCTCTAAGTTGGAGCCCACTCTTCTCATGGATGCTGGGCTTCTTGTTGGGAGAATGTGCCATCCGCGTTCTTTGATGTGGGGAGGGCTTTTGCCACAATTGTTTTTAATATAATAATTCATTAAATGTCCTTGCTCTAGAGTCTAGACTAAATAAGTCAAGTGGTTGTTGTTGGGAAGCATACTATTGGACACTTGGGTCTAAAATACTAAGAATAACCACACATAGGAATTCACCAATAACTTGAAATAGCAGCCAATTATTGGATACCCCATCCATGAATATGAGTGTGAATTAAGAAAATAACTTTAGAAGGAATATTTCAAAGCAGAAAATAAAACTATCTGCTACTCTGCTGTTAGTTTATTAAAATCTCCAACAGGTATTTAGATAACATAATTGTCTTCTTCATAATGCAATAGGTTGAGATCATCATGTTGCTGTTGTTGCTTCTCCCTCATTTTCAAAGAGGACCATCACAGAATGATGCCTTGACTTGCTTGTGAATTGGATTTCAGTTAGGCAATTTTGCACAGAATTATCAGCCTCACTCTTTCTTCCAGAATCATCAAATTCAGAGAAAAATCAAAAGTCAAGACCACTGATAATGGCCTGGGATAGAGTGAATGGCCTTAGCATCTTCAATGCCTGACCACAGCATCTGCTTCAGTTGCCTTCATAGCCATTGGATCAAATTGTTCTCATCCACACATTCTGTCAGAGGAAATCTTCACGTGCCTGCAGTAGACCCTGACCTGCTTGCCAAGTGATCTGAGGCCTGTCAGTGACCCACAACCTGGTTTATTTTGGTTGCTAAGATAGTTTTACCAGGGTGTGCTGCTGAGCTACCATTACTTGTAGCCAGAGGTGAGACTTGGCTTAAAGATAGACACCAAGGGTAGATGATCAGCCCTGAAAAGAGCTCAGTAAGCTTCATACCAGAGGTGCTAGTCCTTCCTGAACACCCCATGCACCCCAAATCCTGGCTATGTGGCACAATAGATACTGTGCCTAGACTAGAGTCAAGAAGAATCCTCTTCATGAGTTCAAATTTAACCTCAAACACTTATTAGCTGTGTGACCCTGGGCAGGTCACTTAACCTTATTTGTCTCAGTTTCTACATCTTTAAAAATGAACTAGAGAAGGAAATGGCAAACCACTCTAGTGGTTTATTTTGCCAGGAAATTATCAGGTTCTGGGCTAGGTGTGGAGGATACAAGTTACAACATATTCTATGCCCTCAAGGAGCTCACATTATAATGGGAACACAGGAAGGACTTTTATATATTCATACAACATGAATACTAAGTACATAAATACAAAGCAATTAAATCCAAGGGAGTTTGTGAAGGAGGAGGACCTGAGTGAGTAGATATATTAATTAAGTTTTCATATAGAGGTAGTGCCAAATGTGTGTCTTAAAAGAAGAGAGACTCAATGAGGGAGAGGTAAGAAGATAGTATGAGAAGGAAAGGAGACATTCCCTAGGTCAGCACTGGCAAACCTTTTGGAGACAGAGTGCCGTGCCCTGCCCCTGCCCCCCTACATGACTTGCATGCCCCCCAAACTGAGTACCACACTTTTCCATGCACTTTGCCCCAAGTACCCACCTTACCCCAGATAGGGAAAGGAGGAAGTGCTCCCATTGGGGCACAGGAAGTGAGGAATGTCCTCTGGTACATGAAGAGGGGGAGGAGAACAGTTCCACCCTGAGTCCTTCTGGTTTTCTAGTAATGACATCTGGCGAGTGACGGCAGCATGCCCATAGAGAGGGCTCTGCATGGCCTTTGGGGCACATGTGCCATAGGTTCACTATCACTGCCCTAGTTATAGGGGTAAGTCAGTGCAAAAGCACAGAGATCATAAAGTGTGTGGGAGAAACCAAGAAAATTATGATTTGGGAGGAATGTAATGTGCTAGAGGAGGAGTAACAGTCAATATTGCTGGAAAGAGAGTTTAGAGTGAGGTTGGCAAGAGCTTCCACAGAAGGCTTTATAATTTAAACCATGCTAAGAGATAGAAGGAAGGATCAGTGGAATAGACTTGAGGTAAGTGACCTCAGCAAGACAGTCTATGATAAAGCCAAAGATACTAGCTTTTGGAACAAAAATCCACTATTTGACAAAAACTGGTGGGAAAATTGGAAAACAATATGGGAGAGATTAGGTTTAGATCAACATCTCACACCCTACACCAAGATAAATTCAGAATGGGTGAAAGACTTAAATATAAAGAAGGAAACTATAAATTAGGTGAACACAGAACAGTATACCTGTCAGATCTTTGGGAAAGAAAAGATTTTAAGACCAAGCCAGAGTTAGAAAAAAATTTCAAAATGTAAAATAAATAATTTTGATTACATTAAATTAAAAAGTTTTTGTACAAACAAAACAAATGCAACCAAAATTAAAAGGGAAGCAACAAATTAGGGGGAAAATATTTATAACAAAGACCTCTGACGAAGGTCTAATTATTCAAATATATAAGGAGCTAAATCAATTGTACAAAAAATCAAGCCATTCCCCAATTGATAAATTGCCAAGGGATATGAATAGGCAATTTTCAGATAAAGAAATCAAAACTATTAATAAGCACATGAAAAAATGTTCTCAATCTCTTATAATTATAGAAATGTAAATCAAAACAGCTCTGAGGTACCAACTCACACCTAGCAGATTAGCTAACATGACAGCAAAGGAAAGTAATAAATGTTGGAGGGGATTTGCCAAAATTCAGACATTAATGTATTGCTGGTAGGGTTGTGAATTGATCCAATCATTCTGGATGGCAATTTGGAACTATGCCCAAAGGACTTTAAAAGACTGCCTGCCCTTTGACCTAGCCATACCACTGTTGTATTTATAACCCAAAGGGATAATAAAGAAAAAGACTTATACAAAACTATTTATAGATGCACTCTTTGTGGTGGCAAAAAATTGGAAAATGAGGCAATATCCTCCAATTGGGGGATGGCTAAACAAATTGTGGTATCTTTTGATGATGGAATACTATTGTGCTAAAAGAAATAATGAACTGGAGGAATTTCATGTGAACTGGAAAGACCTTCAGGAATTGATTCAGAGTGAAAGAAGCAGAGCCAGGAGGATCAGAATCATACACAGAGATGGATACACTGAGGTAAAATCCAATGTAATGGACTTCTCTACTAGCAGCAAAGCAATGATCCAGGACAACTCTGAGGGACTTATGACAAAGAATAATATCCACATTCAGAGGAAGAACTCTGGGATTAGAAACACAGAAGAATAACAATTGCTTTATCACATGGGTTGATGGGGATATGATTGGGGATGGACACTCTAAAGGATCACTCTAGTACAAATATCAGGAACATGGAAATAGGTCTTGATCAATGACACATGTAAAACCCAGTAGAATTGCTTGTTGGCTATGGGATGGGGTTGGAGGAGGGGAGTTAAAGAACATGAATCTTGTAACCAAGAAAAAATATTCTAAATTATTTAAATAAAATTTTCTAAAGAAAAAATATTCTAAATTATTTAAATAAAATTTTCTAAAGAAAAAAAATTTGTAGAACTACCAGAAAAAAACCCAACAATTCAAACCATAAGCTAATGGGAGCATCCCATGTCCTTCTTCAAACTTGTCTGTCCTATACTTAACATTGGGAAAGGCTGACATCTTCCACAGCCACAGGTCCAGGTCCACTAGGATTCACTTGTTATGGGACCTTTCCCAGAAATCTTCACTAAGGAATTGATCCAGAGATGAATTGACTTGGAAATCCCAACAGCTGTTCTAAGAATGGAGACTTGGCTTCTGCCAGGAAGCACACCAGGACCTGAAGATCTGAGCATCCCTGTGTATCAGCAAAAAGGGGCTGGTGGTTGGGAAACACAGGGCAATGAATGTAGATATGACCACCACCCAGTCACCAGAATGAGTCACGTACACTTTATACAGTGTGAAGCCACAGCTGATGCAGTAAGCAGAAACAAAGATGCTCAGCAGCAGCAGGATGGTTTGGGTAGCCTTGATCTCTGGAGATGTCTTTTGGGAGAGACTCGTGCTGTGAATGTGCCGGACTTTCTGTTGATGTCTGTGTAGCAGGACTATTATATAGCCACTGGCCCACACCATGCCCCCTACACAAAGGATGTCTCGCAGGGAGGGCAGAATGGTGAACTCCTTCAGCACCTGTTCCCAGTAGCAATAAAGGACATCAAATCCACCAGTGTGGCTGCTGTTGCTCCTCCTCAATCCTGTTACGTAGATGGGCACGTTTATTTCTATGGTCATGTTGAATATCCAGCAGAGGAAACACGAGGGCCTGATGAGCTTCAGAACTCTGACTTTGTGTTTGGCCAACCTAGAGTTGCTGGGACTAATAGTGACAGCTTGAAAAATACTCATGAGGCAGGTGGTGGAGATGGCAAGGCCCCGGCTTACACTTTGGAGATAAAATACTATTTTACAGCCTAGGTTTCCAAGGATGTAAATTTTCCCAAAATAGAAATTTGCTAGTGGGCATCCCTTAGAGAGGAGCACTATGGTGTTAGTGATTGTAAGTTGGACCAGAATAAGGTCCAATAACCTTGACCTGTGGCTGCTGGACAAAGTCAAGACATAAAGGCAGAGGAAGAAGGAGTTGCCCAGGACCCCAACTCCAGTCTGAGAAAGGAAGATAATCCCCAGGATTGTGTCATAGAGAGACATGATCTTAGAATGTTATGGGGGCACATCTAGAGATATCATGAGAGAAGAGAGGAAAGAACAATCAAAAATCTCTCATAGTAAACACAATGCAGGCTCACCATCTATCTGTGAGTCATGATGGATGTTTACAAAGATTTTATGGAAGTGAGGTCTTTAACATATCCCAATTTCCAGCTTGCGTCCCCACATAATTTGGTGTATTTCACTTGCAGGAAAAGCATGGGCTTTCTCTTCTTTCAGCTGAAAACTTACCTATATTCCATTAAGAGAGATCACTTTTCTTATATGTATAATTTCTGGCCATTGAAATTCCAGGGGCCATCAGAGCTCCAAGGTACATGGACTTTTAGAAATGGAGCAGACTGGAACCAGTAGGATCCTACAATGCCATCCAAGAGGCCCAATGATAGAAGAATATTTTCTAAATTGCCTAATAAGTGGTGAGAAATGAGAGGCAGGAACCCAGGGACTTAACTCTAACTGTGCCAGACAGAAAGTAGTTGGAGGAAAGGGTTAATGTCTTACCTCAAGGTTTATGACCTTTATCATAAATATCTCTTTGGGATCTGAGTCCATAACAGTGAAATTTCAAACTGTTTTTCACAGAGTCAAATTTACATAACCAGGTTTGCTCTCTATGTAATATTTTAAATGGTGCTTCTTCAAGTACAGGTCAGGTCTATGAGTCTAAGTGAAGGGCTAAGAATCAACAAGATAAAGATAATCATCTCTCTTGGAGAGGAGCGGGCTACTTTAAAGAGACAATTCTCTATGACGTCCATTTAATATTTAGACAACTGAATCTGGATAGATACACGTCAAGATGCCCCCATTTGTCTTTGGTGTCTTGAATATATTCAAAAAGACTTTTTTTTTTAATTAAGTAATCAGATGCCGTGTGAGCAGGGCCTGTATAATGCTTTGAATCAATCAAAGTCATTTGGTAAGAGACTGGCTTGCACTCTAGTCAATTTTTTATGAAAAGAGAAAAACACTCTGAGAATCTGTGAGAGCTTTTTTAAAAGCAAGAGGGACACGTCTAGAAAAAACAGAATCAATTCTCTTGGCTTTAATGCTTACTAAGAGAGGGCAGTGATCTCAGAAAATGTCTGACTTAAAGTTAGAAAAGTTCTTGTCCTTCCGATTTAGCAACTGCATGTAGGTCTGTGTTTCCAAACAGTCTTTTGGGGACACAACCTAAAAGCAATCTGAGTGGAGCTTTGTAAAGATGGGACAATGAACGTGCCTCACTCCCAGAACCCTCTTTAATCATCAGTTCCTGTCACCTGGCAGAAGTAAAAAAAAAGATCAGAAAAGGCACAAAGTCCAGGCCCTCCTTTGTTCGCCATTACTTCTGGCAGCCCCCACAAAGGCTACGTTTTTATTTACTTTGACCACATCAGAAAATCAGAAGTGTTGGATTGAATTATTGTCAGAGAAATAGGCTGTCCCATGGCAAAGGGGCTTCCTGCTTTCTGAAGTAGAACAGTAGAGAGTGCTGGGCCCAGAGGGAGAACTATCTGAGTTCTAATCCAGACTCAAACAATGACTAGTTTTGTAATCTGGCCAAGTCTTGTGTCCGCTCTTTGACTCAGTTCTCTCATCTGTATAATGGAGATAAAAATCGCCTCTACCTCCCAGGGTTCTTATCAGGATCCATGAACATCATAATATCATAACAAAACACTCTGCTTTGTGCTTCACACACACATGAATGCTAGCTTTGGTTATGAGGCCCAAAGTGTCCCAGGTGGTCTCTGGCCATCCTTCCAATGCACATAACTGGTTTTTCCACATCCCAGAAGACCATGAGGCTGGCACTTATTTTTTTTTAAACCCTTACCTTCCATCTAGGAGTCAATACTGTGTATTGGCTCCAAGGCAGAAGACTGGTAAGGGTGGGCAATGGGGGTCAATTGACTTGCCCAGGGTCACACAGCCAGGAAGTGTCCAAGGTAAAATTTGAACCCAGGACCTCCCATCTCTAGGCCTGGCTCTCCATCCACCGAGCAACCCAGCTGCCCCGAGGCTGTGTCATATTGAAACTCTGGGAGCTGAGAGTCCCACCATTGACTGACAGGTGAAGACTGTTCCCAGAGGCCATGAGGACAGGGGAGAAAGTGGTTGGCCAGGGGGGTATAAATAGCCTGGCAGCCCCTGACAAGTTCTTTCCTTTCTTTTTGGACCTTGTATCTGTGGACCCTGGTCTATTGGGAACTGAGGCTTGCTTGGCTACGTCTTGCAATAACTCCTGTCTGAACCTCACTGACATTGACCTCTATCCAGACCGTGAATCCTCCTATTCTTCTGTCCCCTAGACATTTAGGTATTCAAACCTGTAGCAATCCAGGTGTACATTAACTGTGATATTATTTTAAGAAGTATTCAAAAAAACTTAACTCTTATACTGCTAAAGATTGATCCCTGCTATCTTGAGTCAAATTGAATGTTGACCTTGCCAAATCCCTAGCCCTTCCCTAAGGCCACACCCCAGAAAAGAGTCAGTTATCTCAGTCTCCTGACTTTTCCTTCAATGATCAATTAACAAAGGTATCAAACATCAGTAGATGCCTCAGGCCATCTCCACCCTGGATCCTGATCTTAGCTCTACCTATTGTTTCAGGTTTTGGCAGTTTGCATCTTATGATGATGACCTCATGATGTTAATGTCTCGGGCCACCAGCCTCTCCCCTTCCCCCCATTCTGTTGTAAGCCCAATAAAAGTGACAAGACATCAGTTGGCAAGAGAGCTCTCAACCATCAGAGCTTACTCGCTGTCTGTCTACCTTATGCCAAAACTTTCTGTGTCTGCATGTCTTTATTCTCGCCTTATGTTCTCTTTCCATTAATCCTTAACCCGTAACCCATTTTCACTCAGTCCTTGATTCCCCTTTCTGAGTGTCCAACCCACGAGGAATCTTCGTGAAGCTGTTGGACGGCTGAAGAACAAGCCAGAATCACTCACCTGCCTACAGTCCTGAGGGCTTAGTATTGTCAGAGATTAGTTTAGGGTTTCCTATTCTTCTCCCCATTTCCTAAACATTCCTTCCTTGTCACATATATATAAACCCATCAAGTACCTTCCTGGAGTGGTTGTATCATCACTTCTCTGGGAGGGAGCAAATGCAGTCAGATAAACGTGTCCAAGGCTAACAGAGCCCAATACCCACTACTGATCAACCCAGGTGGGACCAGAAAGGGATACCCATCCACTGACCTGAGGGGTCCTGCCTGGGCACTGTTAGGAAGGAGGGAGCTGTTACAACATCTAGCTGGGTGGCAAGACTCAGGTGATCTTGCACTAACCACCTATCCGAGCTATCACTGTTGTCACCCAATGAAGAGTGGTAGTGTCCAGTGTACCCTATATATTTATAACAGCTGGCACTTATGGACTCTTCTTGGATAGTCAAATCTGAATGAAACAAGACTGTGCTTAGCACGGGAGCAGGACTTGCCATCACCAAAGGAAGCTGTTTTTTCTGGGGTTTGTCCCTGGAGACCCTCTGCTTGAAAATGCCTTCAGGGAAGCCAAAGAGCTACTGAAAGTCACTCAAAGCTAAACTCTGAGGAACCAAAAGATAAATGGTGATCAATGCCTTACATCAGGCATTATTATGGAGTCCCACCTAAGGAGCTCGGAGACTGGTCAGGAGAATGTATTTTGGAACACACACACACACACACACACACACACACACACACACACACACACACACACATACACACCCCATAGCGCCTTCCGAGTATAATCTGGAAAAATCTTTCCATAATATACTAGCAAGGAGATGACAACATCTTATCCCAAGACTCCAACACCACAGTCGGGTGGGATTTATAGCAGGAAGGCAGGGGCTTCGAC